>NW_006783618.1:1130887-1134064 GCF_000442215.2 Lipotes vexillifer
GGAAAGAGGACTTTAGTTTGGGCCCCTTAACACGTGGTTAAGAGTTTTAGCTATTATTTGGTCATTATAAAAGTCATATATGCGAGGTAAAATTTTCCTAATAGTAGAGAAGAATATAAAATAAAAAGTCTAAATATCCCTTCCTTCCCTCAAAAGATAATCACTATTGGGCTTCCCTGGTGGCGCAGTGGTTGAGAGTCCGCCTGCCGGTGCAGGGGACGCGGGTTCGTGCCCCGGTCCGGGGGGATCCCACGTGCCGCGGAGCGGCTGGGCCCATGGGCCGTGGCCGCTGAGCCTGTGCGTCCGGAGCCTGTGCTCTGCAGCGGGAGAGGCCACAGCAGTGAGAGGCCTGTGTACCACACACACACAAAAAAGATAATCACTATTAAGTTTGTTGTCTATTATTTCAGAATATAAACACATTTATATCTATCTATCTATCTATCTATCTATCTATCGTCTATCTATATGGATGTACACACAGACACACACATGCTTCTTTACTCAATGTGATTATACCATACAAACTACTATGCCTTATCCCTTAACCTTTTTCACTTAACAATATGTCCTGGAAGCCTTTCTGTACCTTTCTGACCTTATCTCCCGCCTCTCTCTCCCTAGTTCATTGTGCTCCTACTGCTTTGACCTCCTTGCAGTTCCTGGAACACACCTGCACACTCACACTTTAAGGCTTCTGCACTCGCTGTTCCCTCTGCCTGGAATGTTCTTCCCCCAGATATCCTCTTGGCTCACTCTCTCACTTCCTCCAGATCTCTACTTCAATGTCACCTCCTCAGAGAGGACACCACTGTCATTCGTGATACCTTACCCGGCTTCGTTTTCCTTCATAGCACTTGTATCTGCATCTACGGACTTGTTTCATGTCAATCGCCACAAGGATATGCACTCCATGAAGGGAGGTACTTGGTCCACTTCACTGCTCTGTATCCAGAGGCTAGAACAGTACCTGACCTTAATAGCTACTCAATAAAATAGGAACATGCATATAGAGCTGGCACAGTATTGTATTGTATTAGGGATAACAACATAGTGTTTAAGAGTGTTTGGGTTCTAATCTTTGTTTCTCAGTAGGTGGGTGCACTTGGGCAAGTGAATCCATTTCCTCTCTGTAAAATGGGGCCATACTAGTGCCTAACTTCCTGTGTCATTGTGAGGTTTAATGTGTGAACATTAAACATGCTTAGAACGGTAACAGCACGTAGCCAACTGTTAATAAATGTTTTCATTGCAATGATTGCTAGTAATATTCTAGAAAGACAATATAGTAGCTTCAACCTCAGTGAGCTTCTGTCTTGTCTTTCTTCCATTCTTCCAGCCCTTCTTCACCTCTTTGATTCTTCTTCTTGGCTGCTTTCTCTGTCCTTCACCCCTTAGACACTGATGCCTCCTGAGTGCTTTTCGTTTCTCACATTCCCTTAGAGTGAACTCATGGCTGTAACTACTACCCAGGCTTGAGCATTTCCATTTCCATTCTAATTACTTGTTAGGTTGTATGACTCACTGAAGTGTGGGTTCCTCAAGGGCAGGAATAGTTATCTTTGTCTCTGCTTCTCCAAGGGAGGTGCTCTTGGTAGGGACACAAAGGGACACTTTGTAGGTGCTCAGAGTCTAGTGAAGGGAAACAGACAACAAATAAGTTACTATCATAAGTCAGCTGGTGACAAGTGCTATGTAGGTACGATGAAGAAGGTAGAGAGCTGGGAGAGGCTAAGGTGCAATTGTTTTTGAAGGCTGGCCAGGGGAGACCTTTGGGTTAAGGGGCTATTTGAACAGAGTGCTGAGGAAATGAGAGAGTAAACCCAATGCAGATGGGCTGAGATGGAGTGTGTTTAGGGGACAACAAAGAGGCCAGTGTGGCTGCAGTCAGGTCAATGGCAGGAACAGTGGTAGAAATGTGTTGAGCCAAGCAATGAGGGAGGGGGTGCTTCAGCTCATACAGAGACTTAAAATGAGATGAAGAGCCACTGGAGGGTTCTGAATAGAAGACTGACAAAATACTTAATACTTGAAAGGATAACTCTGGCTGCTAGTATAAGAATAGATAATAGAGAGGCATGGGTGAAGGTGGGGAGATCTGTTGGCAGGTGACTGCTGTGGTCCAGGTGAGAGATGAGGATGTCCTGGCCTTGGGTAGTAATGCGGAGGTGATGAGAAACAGACAGATTCAGGATATATTTTGAAGATAGAGTAAGGATTTGTTGATGTACTAAACGTAGGGAGAGAAAGAAAAGGGGCAAGGATGAATGGATAAGTAAACGAACAAGTTAATTGTACATATATAGTCATTACAGAGTGATACATTGCAAGGGCTGCCTCGGTCAGAAAACAAATGAAAGGGAAAGTTAACAGAAGAAAGAGGATTCAAGATACACTCACATACTTCCACTCGCTTGAGAAGAAGGGTAATGAAGGAAGGTCAATAGCTTGAGAATGAATTAAAGGGAAGGTGGTGTTTTTGCTTGTTTTTAAGAGAGGGAGACTTGAGCCTATCTATAGCTTCAGGGAAAGTATCAATGAAAAAGGAAAGAAAAAATTGCTTAATGAAGATGCAGCCAAGTTTCTGAAAAGAATCATCTACCTTCAGAGCCTCCACTTCCTTCCCATTTTCCACATACTCTGCAAACACTATCATCTGGCCACCCACTACCCACATTGAAACTGCTGCCACCAAACAACTCCCATGACTTTCTCGTTGCTGAAACTAATGGAGACTTTTTAGTTCTTGTTTTACCTGGTCTTTGTGCAGCATGGTTGAACTTTGGGAAGCTCTCTTCCCTTGGCTTCCATGACCCCACTCTCTCCTTCTTGCTTTTCCACCCACCTCTCTAATCTTTCTATCTCAGATCCCTTCAGTGGCTTCTTTTCTGTGTCCATCCCTAAATGTTGATGTTTCTCAGAGTTATGTTCTTAATCCTCTTCTCTTTTCATTATTTCATTCATGTATTCAAATACTTACTGAGTGCTCACTACATACCAGGCAGGCACAGCTGTAGGTGCTGGGGATACAGCAATAAACAAAACCTACAGAAACACCTACCGTCCCCTCCTAGAGCTTTCCCATTCTTCCTAAGCAATCTCATCTCAGGAGCCAGGCCCCAGTCCCTGCAGTGTGCTTGTTATTTCCAAACTTACATCTTCAGCACTAACCGCTCT
>NW_006783618.1:1134074-1136738 GCF_000442215.2 Lipotes vexillifer
TCAGACACACAGAACCAACACTTTGTTGGGCATCTTCACTTGTATGTCCTTAAACTAAATTCTTGTTTACACCAAAGTTTGCCTCTTTCTGTACAGCCTCCTCTAATTACACCACTGTGCGCTTCCAATTGCTCATTTCTTTTCAGGATAACTGCTATAGTTCCCAGTCTAATCATCCTCTGATAGAAGACTGATCTTCCTAAAATGCAAATCTGACCATATTACTTCCATCCTTAAAATACTTTAATAATTCCTTATCATCTTTTTTTTTAAACATCTTTATTGGGGTATAATTGCTTTACAATGGTGTGTTAGTTTCTGCTTTATAACAAAGTGAATCAGTTATACATATACATATGTTCCCATATCTCTTCCCTCTTGCATCTCCCTCCCTCCCAATTCCTTATCATCTTGAAGATCCTGTGTTATTTGGTCTAACTCTCCCTCACCCCTTCCTCCAACACACATCTATTCCTTGTGTTCCTGCCTTATTAAATTTGAATTCTCTCCCACGGTCCTGCTTTGGTGCATGCTATTCCCTCTGTCTAAAAGGTCCTTCTTTCCCCTTTTGTTCTCTTGGCTAACTTCTTGGCCAGCCCCTCTACCCCAGCATTCTTCAACCTCTCCTGTGTATACAACCATAGCATAATATGCAGACTTCTCTTGTTGATCTTTACATGATGTATCATAATTGTGTGGTTTGTAATTGTTTATTTTGCTACCTCTTCCCTTTGAGCCCTTTGAAGGTAGGATATGTGTCTTTTATTTTCAGTATCCCAAGTACTTAATATGCCTTATAACAAGAGTGTAATACATGTTTGCTGAGCAAATAAATAAATGAACAAAGGAAAATGGGGAATGGGTAGGTCTCTTCAGATCACTGAAGAGTGGAAAGGCTGAGAAGCAAGAGCAAATGTAGAAGGATAATTTCAGAAAGAATGTTCTAAATGTTTTCCTCTAGGACAGCAGAAAGGAGGGAAGAAATAGATCAGTTTGAGGTCAGGGGAGGAAATTGAAGGAGTCCTTGTTAGATAGTTTCTATTTTTCCTTAATGTAATAGGTAAGGCCCTCCTCTTTTCTCAAAGACTGTCATGTGAATGAAGGTGTAGAACGGCTTCTTTGAATCTCAAATTCCATGCCTGCCAAACACTTGATTCTATATTCTTTATCCCACAAACCTTATCTCTTGTGAAATTTTAAGAGCCAAGGAGATCATATAATATAAGGCTTTGGGATCTTTAGATAAGTCAATGGACCTACTGATTCTCACTTAAATATGACTTTAAATCCATGTCGCTGAAAGCTGCTAAATTCCAAAGCCCTTCCCATTTTAACACTCCTTTTAATTACTTCTGTGTATTGTCAATGCTGCAGTTCCTAGAACTGGAAACATTTTGTTTGCCTCCAAATTACTTTGAAAAAATTCACTAGACCTAACATTACCAAATAAAAAAAAATTTTTTTTAACTACAGACAGAAAAAGGGTAATACTGAGCAATGTTATCCTCCCACCGATATGTCTAGATTTTTTTGAGTCATGCTTAAAGTCTAACTAAATGGTCTGAAATTGGTTTAGGATTCCTTTCAGCCACCAATGCTAACTCACCTTAGGCTAACAACACTAGAGTTCAGTTGGTCTAAATTAGAACAAATTTTTATCCATAGATGGGGTGAAAACTTTAGGTGAGGATTAAGGTCATGGCCAAGGTACAAGAGGAGGAGGAAGTCTGAGTTAATTATAACCTAGGTTCTTCAGTCTTAATTCCAGGAAGCTGTCCCTTAGCTAGGTGGACAACTTGTTGATTGAGGAATATTCTCAGAGGAACTGGAAGCTACCAATCCCTGATTCTGAGATGAATTTCCACAAGTGAAGATGTTAGCATTGAAAGACTAGACTTTATGGTCACTTGAAGAAGCCTTTTGAGTAATAAGCATTTGGTTATTTTCTCTCCAGCAATCATGACTGGCCTGGAAGTTTTCCTAAAGGTTATCTTTTTCAAGGCTAGATGAATAAGCTTGTTTTGACATGTTTTTGAATCTATAATACAACGCATGCATTGTGTTTAGTTTATTCCTAGACTTAAAAAAAAACCTTCACTGTAGGGGTTTCCCTGGTGGCTCAGTGGTTGAGAATCTGCACGCTAATGCGGGGACACAGGTTCGAGCCCTGGTCTGGGAGGATCCCACATGCCGCGGAGCAACTAGGCCCGTGAGCCACAACTACTGAGCCTGCGCGTCTGGAGCCTGTGCTCCGCAACAAGAGAGGCCGCCATAGTGAGAGGCCCACGCACCGCAATGAAGAGTGGCTCCCGCTTGCCACAACTAGAGAAAGCCCTCGCACAGAAACGAAGACGCAACACAGTAAAAATAAATAAGTTAATTAATAAACTCCTGCCCCCAACATCTTTAAAAAAAAATACTCACTGTATATCTCTTGGAAGATAACTGAAGTAAAAAACCAAACAAAACCATAAGAGCATGGCCATCATTGCACAAGGCAGACCTCATAATCTGATACCAAAACGTAAGCCTAGGGCTTTCCCTGGTGGCGCAGTGGTTGCGAGTCCGCCTGCCGATGCAGGGGACACGGGTTCGTGCCCCGGTCCGGGAGGATCCCGCATGCCACGGAGCGGCTGGGCCCGTGAGCCATGGCCGCTGAGCCTG
>NW_006783618.1:1137003-1153245 GCF_000442215.2 Lipotes vexillifer
CCAAAAAAAAAAAAAAAAAAAAAAAAAAAGTAAGCCTGCTTTAAAAGCTACGCTTACGTTACGTTAATTAACAGGTGAAGTTACATGAGCTTCTGATACCAAGTTTAAAAACTGAGAATTTATTTTGAAACAGTATGGGTAGAGACTAGGTTGTTAAAGGATCACTGGTTAACTTTACTTCTAAGATAATTAGGATTAGGGTTTAGCCTTTTCTCTTCAGCCGCATTCTCTTCTCTGTTCTGAGTCCTCTCTATTAACATCTAGACAATCCTATTGCTTAAGACCCAGGAAAAATCATGGGACTCAGACACAAAGAATACGTTATGAATCATCACTTGCTCCTGCTAGAGTTGAAATGAAGTGTCTTACATGTGGATTAGAGTTCAGATGTAAGTTTCTGAATAAACACATAAAAAGCAAACCATCCCCCTCCCCCATTCCTGCCCCTAACGGTGCAATGACCAGGTTAAATATCCAAGCATATAGAGGATGTAGTTAGAGTTAGGAAACCAGGAATCAAGTCCTGCATTCCAGTCCTTCAACCCTGACTCACTCACCTCACCGCGAATGGTTCCACATCATTTCATTCTGCACTGAACAGTGAGGAGAGTAACATTTTGTTTCAAAACGTCTAAGCGGAGTGGCTTCTGCTAACCTGCACCAGGCCTTTGCCTTAGCTGAGACTGGCAATAAGGAAAACATGCAGCTACGGATACCATTTTAGGAGAGAAAAGAAAAAGGGTTTCGTTGCTGATGTGTTCTTGAGGTGGGGCTTTCCACAGACAACTTTGAGAGGCTTGCTACTCAGTTTTTAGAGGCAGCTTTCTTCTGGGATGGGTGGCTTGTGGTGGCAGGCGGTGGAGGGGGTGGTGGTGTCAGACAGTGAAGGTAGAGCAAACAAACTCAAGGGTCTCAAATCCAGGGCCATTTGGCTTCAGTGTTTACCCTTAGTGCAGTGGGGGTGAAATTTGGAGCCTGCACAGAAGTGGAAATCAGTTTCCCTAATGTAGCAGTAACGTGGGTATCACATAATAAAGCATTCTTCTGCTCACAATATTCAAGGCAGATGAAACCATAACAGGATTCAAAGTAAAGCAGGAACTTCCCTGGTGGCGCAGTGGATAAGACTCAACACTCCCAGTGCAGAGGGCCCGGGTTCAATCCCTGGTTGGGGAACTAGATCCCACATGTATGCTGCAACTAAGAGTTTGCATGCCACAACTAAGGAGCCCACGTACTGCAGCTAAGACCCAGTGCAACTAACTAACTAAATATTAAAAACAAAAACAAACAAACCAAGCAAAGTAATGATGATCAAAATATCACTCCTGACAATATTTATTTGGCTCACATTACTTTAAAAAAACTCCCCAAAACAACAATCCTGGGCTTACATGGTTTTCTTTCCATTACTCCACCTGAAGGTCATCAAAAGTGGTAATCACTTTAAAAAAAAAAAAAAAAGTGGTAATCACTTTTCTACCATCATGTTAGAATTCACTGTTATCTCAGAACTATAGTTATTCACTTGTTCTATTAACTTCCCTACCCTCTTGAGACCCAAAACGAGATGACATCAAGGTAAAAATGCAGGCAATCCTTAGGGGAAACAATAGCTATTTTAACAAGTAGTCTATAATTCAAAACCACACAACAGTGTTTGAATTGCTTTTGGATTTGACAACACTGGAATGCATTAAAACTTCAAGGCTCTAAAGATAACCTTTTTTACTTTGTGCAAGAAGTCCAACATATAATTCTTATAAAAATCCACCCATATCTATTTACAATAGCCAGGACATGGAAGCAACCTAAGTGTCCATCGACAGATGAATGGATAAAGAAGGTGTGGCACACATATACAATGGAATATTACTCAGCCATAAAAAGAAACGAAATTGAGTTATTTGTAGTGAGGTGGATGGACCTAGAGTCTGTCATACAGAGTGAAGTAAATCAGAAAGAGAAAAACAAATACATGGAATCTAAAAAAAAATGGTTCTGAAGAACCTAGGGGCAGGACAGGAATAAAGACACAGACGCAGATGTAGAGAAGGGACTTGAGGACATGGGGAGGGGGAAGGGTAAGCTGGGACGAAGTGAAAGAGTGGCATGGACTTACATATACTACCAAATGTAAAATAGATAGCTAGTGGGAAGCAGCCGCATAGCATAGGGTGATCAGCTCGGTGCTTTGTGACCACCTAGAGGGGTGGGATACGGAGGGTGGGAGGGAGACACAAGAGGGAGGAGATATGGGGATATATGTAAATATATAGCTGATTCACTTTGTTATAAAGCAGAAAGTAATACACCATTGTAAAGCAATTATACTCCAATAAAAATGTTAAAAAAAAAATCCATCCATAGGCTGCATGTGTAAATCCTATGAGGAATAGCGTGGTGCTATATACTTATATACGATGTGCTTCTTTCACCTCTCCTAAGGGTATAATTCCTGAAAGGCAGGTGTGGCAAAGAAAGATGGAGTTAAGATGATCAGTTCCTAAGGAATTTCTGGGATTTTCAGATTTCAGGCTAGGTCTTCTGTAAAGGATCTTCTGCTGCCCACCCTCTCATTCTTCCCTCCTTCCTAGGTCTTATGTGAAGGCAGCACTGCACTAACCTTGCTTAGTAGAGAAGGGCTGATAATCAGGGATCGAAATCTCTGAGTTTCAGAGTTAGAGGTTGAGATGCAGGAGTGACTCAGCTGGCATCAGCTTTGTAGCAGTCTCAGCCTGCAGGCCTTCAGGAAATGAGTCCCCTAGGCCTGAGTCTCCCTCTGTGGCAAACTGCCACTAAACTCTGTTTTA
This sequence comes from Lipotes vexillifer, assembly GCF_000442215.2. NCBI lineage: Eukaryota > Metazoa > Chordata > Mammalia > Artiodactyla > Lipotidae > Lipotes > Lipotes vexillifer. The sequence continues at coordinate 1,139,817 of NW_006783618.1, forward strand.
TCAACCTAGCACCAAACACGGTAAGCTAGAGTTGGCTGTTTTACTGTTTGAAAACCTACTATAGACAAGTCAGATAGATAATGGGATAGGCTAGGATTACAAAGGTGAATTAGATACTGTACCTTCCTTAAAAAGCTTAGCAAGGGGAATAAACAAATGTAAATGTGTCATTAGGGTACAGTGATGTGTGCTAGAAGAGGCCCAACAGGAGGGGAAATGGGAGCAGTTTGGGAAAATCAGAAAAGACTTCTCAAAGTGGAACAGAGATGTACAGGTAGAAAGAGACAGGGTAAAGGCCGAGAGAACAGCATTTATAAAGGTATAGATTCATTAATGGATACATTAATTTATTCATCATATCTGTATTGAGTGATTATGTGCTTGGAGCTTGGGATAATATCAGTGAACAAAATAGATTTTTAAACATTTCTGCCTTTGTGGGGCTTGCATTTATTTTAGCAAGGTAAAACAATAAACATAATAATCCAGTAAATCATGTGGAATATTAGAAGGTGAAATTTTTGGGAAAAAAAGCAGGGTAGAAGAGTATTTGCAATTATAATTAGGATGTTTGGGGAAGCCCACACTGAAAATATTGAATGAGGTGAGGGAGCCAGCCCTGGGAAGATCTTGGGGTAGAGTATTCCAAACTGAGGAACCAGTCAGTGCTAAGGCAGGAGTTGCCTGGTGAGTTTGAGAAACAGCAAGGGGGCCAGTGGGGCGTGGTGAGAAAGGAGAAGGGTAGAGGGGGATGAAGTCGGAGATATAATGGAAAGCCAGATCTTGTTGGGCCTTGTGGCCCACAGTAAGGACTTTAGCTTCAAATCTGAGTGCGGCGGGAGCCATTGAGCGTTCTGAGAAGAGGAGTGACATGGTATGACTTACACTTTGATAGAATCACTCTGACTGATGTAAATAGACTGTAGACAGGCAAGCTTGGCAGCAGGAGGCCATTTAAGAGGGCATTTCAGCAATCCCAGTGAGAGATGATAGCGCCTTGGTGTTAGTGGTGGAGGTGGTAAGAAATAGACATATTTTGAAGGTAGAACCAATAGGACTTCTTGAAGGATTGATATAGAACATGAAAGACGGAGTCAAGGATGACTCCAAAGGTTTTTAGCCTGAGCAACTGGAAGGACAGAGTTGCCATCAGCTGAGAGGGAGAAAACTATGGAACAGGTTTGGGATGGGGATGGGGAAGGAAATCAGGAGTTCACTTTGGATGTACTAAGTTTGAGATGTCTATTAAACACCCAAGTGGAGGTGTAGTGGCATATAAGCCTAGAGTTCAGAGGAGAGGTAGGGACTAGAGCTATAAATTTGAGAGTCATCAGTTAAGAGGTGTCATTTAAACCAGGGGACTGGATGAGATCTCCAGTGGAATGAGAGAGAGAGAGAGAAAGAGAGCGAGAGAGCTGAGCCTTATGTTTGGGATATTCCAAAGACAGGCTGCCAGGGAAAGGAGGAACCAGAAAAGGAAACTGAGAAGTGAAAAAGTAAGGAAGAAGGAAGGCCAAAGGAAAGTTCTGGAAGTCAAGTCTATCAGAAAGTGCATCAAGCAGGAGAAAATAGTCAGCTGAGTCAAATATTGCTGAAAGAGCAAGTAAAATGAGGATTGAGAAGTGACCCATTTAAAGTGTCAGAAAAGCAGTTTCAGTGGAGTGGTAGGAATGAGTGCTGGATTGGAATGGGTTGAAGGGAGAACAGGATTTGGAGACACTGAATATCGGTAACTTTCAAAAAATATTTTATTTATTTATTTAGGCTGCACCAGGTATTAGTTGCTGCACGCGGGATCTTCGCTGTGGCATGCGGGATCTTTAGTTGCAGCATAAGGGATCATTAGTTGTGGCATGTGGGATCTAGTTCCCGACCAGGGATCAAACCCGGGCCCCCTGCATTGGGAGCGTGGAGTCTTATCCACTGGACCACCAGGGAAGGCCCTGAGTATTGACAACTTTTGAGGTGTTTTGGTGCAAAAGGGGGCTAATTTTGTAAAAGATGGGATGTGTATACACTCATAGGAACAACAAACAACAGGAAAAGGGGAGAAATGACAGCACAAAGACATTGAATGGAGGGATTGGCTTTAAAAAGGAGCATGGATTGGGAATTCCCTGGTGGTCCGACGGTTAGGACTCTGCACTTTCACTGCCGAGGGGCTGGGTCCGATCCCTGGTCAGGGAACTAAGATCCCACAAGCTGCAGGGCCAAGACAAACAAAAAGAATGAGAAAAAAAAAAAAAAAAGGCACGTGAACTATCTAGTATAGGCAAGGTGGGGAATATTTATGGGTGCAGTTTGTGAGAATGATGCTGTAGGAGCCAATGGAAGTTCTCCAATTGCTTTAGTTTTCTTAGTTAAGTAGTAAGCAAGGTCATCTGCTGACAGAAATAATCGTGGCCCAAGGAAACACAGTGTGGTTGTCAGGTAGTACTAGGTACCATCTGAAGATTCTGATCATGAATAAGTGAGGTTAGCCACCTTGGCTGTTTCCCCCAGCTACATTCACCTACATGGGTGCAAGTACAGACTCCGCAGACTTAGCCGAGGATGTGGTTTTGGCAAATGAGGACAACAAAATGAGTGAGAGGTAAAGAAGTTCAGGGTTTATTCAAGAGAGTGATCCCGATTGACCATGGAATATAAATAAGCCAGGAGAGACGACATCGAGGTGGTGAGGGAGATGGCAGCATCAATTTATTGATGGTCATGGTGACTCCAAATTAATATAGCTGGGGTATTACAGGGAATGGGCTGGAAAGATTATAGGTGGTCAGAGAGAGGGATGCGTGAAACTGAAACTACGGAGTGGCTGAAATTCCTTGGTAACGACAGGAATGAATGCCCAGGGAAGGTGAGACATAATCATTGGATTTTTAAGGGAACTGAGCCCAGTTTGTTGGAAGGACAATTTATGTCAATAGTTCTCAAACGTTAGCATGCATCAGAATTAAACGGAGAGCCGATTCAAACAGAGATTGCCAGATCCCATCCCCCGTTCCTAGGTAGAACCTGAGAATTTTCATTACCAAGTTTCCTTACTTTGAAAACTACTGATCCACGTGTATGTTGAAATGGCCAAGAATTAAGACAGAATCCCTTTTGTAGACTGACAGAAAGTCAGGAGAAAAAAATTTATCAAGAAATAAAGAAGAGTGGCCTGGTGACTGGTAGAAAACTGCAACCATCAGGGGCAGTGGGTACATAATCTGAAAAGTAGATTTAAAGCTTTTGAGTTTTTACGGGGACTGGTTAGAAGCTGTGTGGCTGAAACCCTGGTTGGTAGCAAAATGTGATTACACCAAGGCTGAAGGCATGTTGTCAAGGGCCTTGCGTGTATTTATCAGTATTTTAATAGTATCGGGGCCTTTCATTTAGTAAGCAGGCCTAGTGTTAAGTTCCCTGGTAAGGGAATCTCTGGTGGAATTGCTACTGTATTTATCTCGAGTCATCCTGATCATACCAATTTCATATTCCAGTAGAAATGAAAACCATATTAATTAGGAAATACTAAGTCTCACAAAGCTAGATATCACTTTATATAAGATTAGGTAGGCTGACATCTGATTTGCCAAGAAAGCTTAAACAGCTTGACAGTAGGGCAAAGGACTGAGAATATACAGAAAGCACTGCAGAACGGAACCATGAAAAACAACGTAAGGGAGTCCACAAGGAGTGAAGGCAAGGCAGAGGCTACACATGGGATCACCACCTGGGCCCAACTTGCAATTCTATGGATTACTCACGGGATCCTAGCCAAATCACTGAGTGCTTCTGCAGCTTAGTTCCTGACTTCTTAACACATTACTGACCAGGGGATTTTTTGCAGAAACTAACTCCTGTGGCTGTAGTATGTCTCTGATCAAAAATGTCTTAAGTGGGTCTATCATTTGTGCCACTTGCCTCAGAGGGAAGTTGAGGGCTAAATGAGATAGTGAACATGTAAAGTGCTATACAAACATGAGATGTTAAAAAACTCAATTATATTGAGCTATCCTTAGAAATCAGGGCAGAATATGTACTTAGGTATATAAAAGGTAAGTGGAAAAGAAAAAAGAAGCTTATACAAGTGGAGTAATGCTGAGGCATATAGAACAGAGGATTAAGTATGCAATGTGGACAGAATCACATTCAATGTGGTCTTGAAATGCAAACCTCAGGAAGGCTTTGCTGTTTATTGACAATTTATGTATAATAACTTTAAGACCACATGCACCCCATGCATATTTCTACCCTAGCTTTTGTTAATGGATTTGAAATTGCCCGCTGCTGCTAGACTATACAAAGTGAAGGCGGGGATTGTGCCTTGTCTAAGTCCTTCAATGGGTTTCCGTTCACAAGCCACATGGTACTCTAACTGCATGCTTAGTTACCTGTCTCACCAGGTCAAGCTCCGTGAAACAGGTAACAGTCTTGTTCATGAATGTTTCTACCATTTAGCATACCTGGATTTAGGAGGTGCACCAAAAATATCTGACTTCAAACTTAACTTCACGGGCTTCCCTGGTGGCACAGTGGTTGAGAGTTCGCCTGCCGATGCAGGGGACACGGGTTCGTGTCCCGGTCCGGGAAGATCCCACATGCCGCGGAGCGGCTAGGCCCGTGAGCCATGGCTGTTGAGCCTGCGCGTCCGGAGCCTGTGCTCCACAACGGGAGAGGCCACAACAGTGAGAGGCCCACGTACCGCAAAAACAAAAAACAAAAAACAAAAAAAAACTTAGCTTCACAAGTTGCTAGTGGCAAATACCTGGCATGCAAAAATTGAGTGAAAGACAGTCTGAACAGTTCTCTGCTAGGAGGCAAGACAATTGGGGTTTAGGAGGACAAAAAGTAACAGGCCTGCAGAAGTCAAGTGGCCGCTTCAGAGTCCACTGTTATTTTAACCAAGAAAATTCTGTACATACACTATTAGCCACCCTACACCAGAGGTGTGCCATATGGCAGAGGAGGAGGAAGTAGCAGTGGAGTGAGTAGTAAACATTTATTTTGAGGACTTTCCGGTGTGACCATGTAGTTAAAATAAAATCACATTACATATCATGAATCAACTTGGCCTCTGTAGGTTCTTACTAGTGCTAGCTGATCTCATACCTTTAAACTTTTAAAAAATTGCACTGCTCACTCACATATGCAATAGAAAAATTCATGAAAACCACCATTATTGCAGTAGTGTCTCTTCTGTCTGTTGCTATGCATATTTTAAGTTACAGAATGCTTTCTGAAAAGGGGTAGTTTCAGTTTTGACCACCTGCAGTAAGTTAGGCATTACTTCACAGTTCAGAGAGTAGCAGTCTCTCCTTGGTGAGTTCTTGCCTATCACAAAGAAAAGCTGTGCCCTTTATTGGCTAAAGCAGCAGTGTTCAAAACCAGTTGGTAAATTTGGGATTGACTGGATCAAGGTTCAATACCATTAAAGGATTAATACTATATTGTGAGCCATGATGCTTTTCCAATATGCAATCATCTTTTGCTTATCATCAGCTGGTATTCCATGTTGTGCAGTGGCTGCAAAGAGAGTTACAACAGATTTAGAAACATATACCAATGAGACATTCATAGATGGTAAGAACCCCAGGAAAGGCCAATGAATGATTAAGTCGCTCCCAAATCCTCAATAAAGTGGCTCAAGATGACAGACTGATACCAATCACTTGTATTTATTTCAGGACATAATACATTATTTTGACCCATGGATGATACTAAACTATAATCCTGTTAAATATCTATAGGATATTTTATTTTTGTAAAGATAGGTCCTTAAAAAAAAAAGACAGATTAATAACATATCAAAATTAAACTGAAAACATAGGTCATTGCTTTCATTCTCTGTCCTAGTGTTAAAGATGTTACAAAGACACACAGAATATCACCCGGCTGGTCTCTTTTGGGGAAGCTATATTCAAATTGACAAAAAGTACCCCTACATTTACAGACACAGATGTTGTCAAAGGGGTCTTTCTCTGATTTTAGCAAAGAAAAACAGTCCAAATTTTATTCTTTATTCTAGGTGATTTAACTAGTATATACCATGTTTGGCACATGGTATTATTTTTCTCCTACTAGAACAAGTTCTTGTTTTCTCAAAGCCTTTCCCCAACTTTTCTAAAATTAAGCTTAAATATCATTTATTTCAAGCCTTCAAAGTAAAATGCTATCCTCATACATACATGTATCAGGTTGGTATATTCATATCTATCCTTTCCAATTGCAGGCTAAGCAAAGACATGCATTTAGAGCTGTATTAATGTATTAAAGCAAAAGACAACCCAACTTAATATCAAGAGAAATTGTGACCTTCCATGTAGTGCTTGACAGAGAAAACACTGATTTTGACACATTGTCTTATTTTATTCAAATAGCAGTCTGCTCACACATGGTCCAAGAACACCCAAATAACAAAGCAAAGACTGGTCTTCAAACATTATAGCCAATGATGCCACGCTTGCCTATGATCTCGCCAACATAAAACCACATCCACACCTCAGTGGCCACCAAACCATTCAGTAGAGCTTCCTGAAAAAAGAAGCACAAATTTTAATGTACATTTTTTTCTTATATATTTAAAACTATTCTTTTCCAGGATTAAGTGACAGAGAATATAAGGATGCTATTCAAATTAAAGGGGAGTTTTAGTCAGTCAAGAATTACTGATGTTAACTTTAACTGCTGAGAACCCTTGAACTTTCAATTATGTAAGGTAAGTAGGCCAGAGCTTATAAATTCTTTCAAAGCATTCTTTAAAGACCTGAACTGACTTAACCCTTTCATTATTAGTTTATGAGACACTTTATGAGCCCTAAAACAACCCACATCCTGGAAATAGCTGCCACATTTAGACAGGGCATTCATATGAAAGGATGGCTATAGGAAGGCAAGTCTCTCAACAGACATTTCTGTCTGGCCAAAGAAAATCTGTTGAAAGATGAAGGGCTCTATCTTCCCCTTTAGACTAATTTTTATTCATTTATTATTTGGTTTAATTCTTTCCAAGTATTCAGTAATTAGTTTCACAGATCAATGTTTTATTGCCCTAAAGAGAAAAAGTACACACACACAGTTCCAGAAAACAGCGGTTCACACAAGCACAAATATGGATCTTGAAACTCCAATTGAAAAAAATACCTTTCCACAACAAAACTGGGCCTTTTCCTTTTAGCACCTGGAAGTGAATTTGTTCCAATTCTTTTTTCTTTTTCTTTTGGACGTGCTGAGCGGCATGTGGGATCTTAGTTCCCTGACCAGGGATAGAACCTGTGCCCCCTGCACTGGGAGCACAGAGGAGTCTTAACCACCAGGGAAGTCCTCAAGTTCCAATTCTTTAGAATTCTTAAGTCTTTAGATTTTATCTCCACCCTTCACATCATATTATATGCTTCTAGGTTTTGGTATTTTTACCCTCCATGAGTGTTAGCTGCTTGACTGTGATATAGACAAAGAGATCTTTTGGCCAAATCGGGGATAGTTTTAGGACTACAGACAAAAAAAGTACAGAATCAGCAAAGCAAGCCATTCCATTTAGTACACTAAACAAACAGGAAAGGAAAAAAAAAGCTGCCCAGTAAAAATGATCACTTCTTTGTTATAAGATTAATAGGAAACTAAGACATAAAATAGCCCAATTATTTCAACCCAGATGACAAAATTACAGTCTCTTTCTCCACAGTCAAAAAAGAGATTATCTCTCATTATGCTGGTTTCAGCCTCACTGAAAAATACATATATTAATCAAAACAATCAGAAAAATCCCAAGGGGAGACATTTTCTTTTATGCACATACGTTTTCATTTAGCCCATAGTTACCTTAACTGTAAGCTGTTTGAAGCTGCCAGTTTGAGCACTATTGATCATTTTTTTCAAGCTCTGAATAGCTGTAGGGATCTCAGCAGGGGTTGGAGGAACCAGCTCAACCTTGGCATAGTGCCAAAATGTGGCCAATCGAGGCTTCGAGTAAGTCACAGCAGCTGGAAAACAAAACAAAACAAAAAACCAGGATGAACTCACTAGAGACCGAAAGAAGCAGATGTGTGGGCTGGACACAAATATTTATTCATGCATCACATTCATTCAATGCTTGTACCAAATGTGCACCCGGTGTGAAAAGTCAAAGCTGCTCCCTGGAAACCAGAGGCTTTTAAAGATGCAGAACACCTGTGTCACAGGGCCGTTCCATCAGGCAGGAAGCTATAAGCACATTCAATCATGCCAGGACTGCACTAGTGGCCAGTACCAGAGTGCCAGTACCTCATTTATGAATGGCAAATCTAGTTAACTATAAAGTTACTAGAAATTGTGTTCAAAAACAAGAAAACAGCAGCAATGTAATCATATTGTCTTGTAGAGACCAAGCACAGCTGCTCCTTCAAAATACCACAAATAATAAAAATAAAGCCTACATGTATTGTTAAGAGCAGCCAAAACTTAACTGTTATTAAGCTGAAATTCCTCAAGGTATTTACTATTTCAGGAAAAAAAAATTTTAATGATCAGGGCAGACGTGAGACTATGGTAGTGATTTCAGCAAAAGAAAAGGTATTTTATATAAAAAATTACAAGACAGCATGACAAAAACAGCACAAATACATGAACATCCATAAAGTGTCTATTGCTTAAAGACAGATAACCCAAAGCTCCTGGTACTTTCCCTATTATTAACTGCCTGTATTTAGGTATTTCACTACTCTTAAAGTTACTATCTCCATGATCCTCTGGCTTAGGGCCATGGGTAAATCTTTAAGCGGACCCAAAGCTCTAACAGATAGTTCTAAATAGAACTGCCAACGCCTGTAAGACGGCGCCATCAAAGAGAACAAAGTCTTGTTTAACAGTCAACAGTCTTTAAAATTATCTTCAACATACAGATATGTTATTCTTTATAAACAAATCAGTACAATGTACACAAACACTGTACTTTAGTTGGTAAATTTGTTTCTCAGGGAGTTTAGGTTAAAAAGTTTGAAACTACTTTACATGTATACAAGGGATGAACAAAATATAAGTAAATGAATGGTGGATGATGGGAGCCAGGTTTCTCACTGTAAGAGAGGGAAGTTACAGATGTGGAAGAAAAGAACAAACTTTGTGGTACTGGATTAGAGTTGGAGACATTCATTATGAACCTATGTTTAGTTTTATATACAGATTGGTCAATAAGAAACAACTATAGTTGACCTTTGAACTGCACAGGTCCACCTATATGTGGATGTTTTTCAATAAATATGTACTATGGTACTTCACCATCTGAGGTTGGTTGAATGCACGGATGTGGAACTGTGGATATGGAGGGCCAACTGTAAAGTTATATTTGGATTTTCAACTGCATGGGGGTCAGCGTCCTTAATCCCCACATTGTCCAATGGTCGTGTGTGTGTGTGTGTGTGTGTGTGTGTGTGTGTGTGTGTACACACACCCATGGGTGAATATATAGATGGTCCCCAATTTTTTTTGTGTGGGCGTGGGGTACGCGGGCCTCTCACTGTTGTGGCCTCTCCCGTTGCGGAGCACAGGCTCCGGACGCGCAGGCTCAGCGGCCATGGCTCACGGGCCCAGTCGCTCCGCGGCATGTGGGATCTTCCCAGACCGGGGCACAAACCTGTATCCCCTTCATCGGCAGGCGAACTCTCAACCACTGCGCCACCAGGGAAGCCCCATGGTCCCCAATTTTTGATGGTTCAACTTATAATTTTTCAACTTTACAGTGTGAAAGTGATATACGTTCAGTAAAAATGATACTCTGAACTTTGATCTTTTCCCAGGCTAGCGATAGTGGGTACCATACTTTTTTGTAATGCTGGGCAGCGCCAGCAAGCTGCAGTTAGTCTATCATGTGATATGAGGGTAAACAACCAACACACAACCATTCTGTTTTTCACTTTCTGTACAGTACTCAATAAATTACGTGAGATATTCAACACTGTTTTCTAAAATAGGCTTTGTGGTAGGTGATTCTACCCAACCGTAGGCTAATGTAAGTATTCTGAGCACGATTAAGGTAGGCTAGGCTAAGTTATGATGTTGGTAGGTTAGGTGTAATAAATGCATTTTCGACTTACAATATTCTCAACTTGTGATAGGTTTACTGGTACGTAATTTTATTCTAAGTAGAGGAACACCTATACGCACACACCTCCTTATCCACCACTGAGAGGGCCTAGAGGCAATGAAATTCTAGTACAACAGTCTCTTCATATCTGATTTTGCCTTCCATAGTTTCAGTTACCTGCAGTCAACCACTGTCTGAAAATATTAAATGGAAAATTCCAGAACTAAACAATCCATAAGTTTTAAATTGTGTGCCTTTCTGAGTAGTGTGATGAAATTTTGTGCTGTCCCTGTTCCATCCTAATGCTGTGTCACAATGCCTACATCATCTGCCCCACCTTATCCTATCATGTAGGCATTATAATATCTCACTCATCAGAAGGGTGAGTACAGTACAATAAGATATTCTGAGAGAGAGCCCCCCTCACATAACTTTTACTGCAGTATTTTAATTGTTCTGTTTTATTAGTTATTGTTGTTAATCTTTTACTGTGCCTAATTTTTTTTTTTTTTTTTTTGCGGCACGCGGGCCTCTCACTGTTGTGGCCTCTCCCGTTGCGGAGCACAGGTTGCGGAGCACAGGTTCCGGATGCACAGGCTCAGCGGCCATGGCTCACGGGCATAGCCGCTCCGCGGCACGTGGGATCTTCCCGGACCGGGGCACGAACCCGCGTCCCCTGCATTGTCAGGCAGACTCTCAACCACTGCGCCACCAGGGAAGCCCACTGTGCCTAATTTATAGATTAAACTTTATCATAGGTATTTAGGTATAGGAAAAAACAGCATATATAGGATTCAGTACTATCTGTGGTTTCAGGCATCCACTGGAGGTCTTGGAACTTACGTTCCATGACTAGCATAGTCTAGTGGGAAGGAACATATCCAGTACCTAGATCTTAGTTTCAAAATACAATTGTCCAATAAAAGGAGCTAGAGTTCCTTGGAGAAATGGCTAATTCTAAGGCTGGGGCAGAGGATACATAAGACGAATCTGGGGAATTCCCTGGCGGTCCAGTGGTTAAGACCCTGCACTTGCACTGCAGGAGGCACGGGTTCAAACCCGCATGCCACGAGGTGTGGCCAAAGAAAAAAAAAAAGGAAAAAAAACAACAACAGCCCCATAGCTCCAGACTAATCATGACAAAGACACCAGACAAATCCAAAATGGGGAACATCTTTAAAGGATACCTAGACAGATACCTACACAGACATCTTGAGACTGTCAAGGTCATGAAAGGTAAGGAAAGGTTGGGAAACTGTCACACAGGAGACTAGAGAGATAGACAACTCATTGCACTGTGGTACCCTGGATTGGTTCCGGGAACAGACAGAGATTAACTGAAAAAGCTGGTGAAATCCAAATAAAGTCTCAAGTTTAGTTAATAGGAAAAAAACCAAAAACCAAAAACCCCCCAGACTCTATGACCTTTCCGGGGAAGTTTGATGAATTAAAATTACTTATTTCTGTAAGTGTCTTTGTCCTCCAGGAGAATTAACAGATACAGTAAGCAATATTTTAGATATTTAACATTAACATTTAATACACTGAGTTAAGCTACGAAGCAAAATACAGCTCCACTTTAACATTCTGGCCCCAGATGAGTTCTCCTTTCTGAGTACTTCTGGAAGAATAACAACCTATATCTTTCAATTATTCATAGTAATAGAAGAAATGGTTGATATATTTCATAATTATTTTCATATTACTTTTCTTTTTGTAAATTATCATTAAAATTAGTTTGCAATTCCCCAAGATGCACCACCGAAAAGATGTGAAAGCCCTGATTGGAGAAAAAAAATCCACGTGAAATTTAAAAAAATTTGCCTCACATCATCCACAAAGTCCAAATAATCAAGCCACTATTCCTTCTCCCTGTATTATGTAAAAATGTAGAGCTTTATCTTAGTCAAGTTGTAAACTTAAGTTCTTTGGTAAAGTGTGTAAACTTATAATAGTAGTGGACTGTGGGGTTCTGTAGGAGAAGAGGATCAAGTATTTAAAGTATCTGACACTGTCAGGCATTCAGTAACTCATTGCTCGACTGCTGATGGAGAAAAGGGAGAAGACAACGAAGAGAATTTGAGCGAAAGCCGTTCAGAGATCTGCGTTTCAACCACTTACTAGAATATAGCACATCTAGCGAAGAAGCTTCCGTCTACTTAACTGATCTCAGTATGGGGATAAAATGAATAGCTTTTTGCTACAGCAGACAAATGAAATACTTACTGACATAAGACTACTACCCTGGGCTGTGACTACTCAGGGTTGTTCTGAAATACAGCATTCTACCAGTAAGGATACATCCAGCTTTTTCAATCAGAAAATCGCCACGAACGCTAACCTATGGTAATAAACACTGCTGCTTACAAATATCCCTTCCTATGCTTACCGGGGCAGGAATATTCGTTCGTAAAGCTCAATTTCACCTAAAAATTCCCTTAGATTAAAGTCGAAGTATCTCAGAATCTGGCCAGGACAGAACACAAAGGCAACGTTCCAAAGGTCACCCATGCTTAAAAATTCTGCAGACTTCCACATACTCCACTGAGAAGCAGACAAGCTGATGCGGCCGCATTTCTGTGCTTTCATGTGTCTCTGCCTGCCGTCTCCCACGCTCTCCTAGCGGAGCCATCCCCTCTCTATTCCTCCTCCTGGAGGTCGAAGGGCGTCATGGCGGCGGCTGCTGGGCAACCCCGGCTGCCTGCACACTCCCTCCGCTCGCTGTTGCGGTCAGAATTCACAATCTCTAGGCTGTAGACAGAACCCAAGCCGCAGGCCTGGCCAGCGAAAAACTAGAGAAGAGCCGCCAATCCGCCTTCTGCCCCCACCCGCCTCCACGTTCAGGCCGTGCCCGCCGCGCCTCCCGCCGGCCGCTCGGGTGACCGCCTCCCGCGTCCTCCCCTCCGGTCCCCGCAGGCCTCTCCGCCCGCCCGGGTACCCGCGTAGGCGGGCTGATGCCGCGCTCACCGCTGACCAGCGCCGGGGCCTTCTCCGCGAGGTTACGGACAAACTGGGCCATGGTTCTAGGACAGAAAGCCCGTCTCGCCGACTGGCCGGCTGAATGTCACCCTCCCGGAAGGACCTGCCGCAGGACCCCGTTCCGCTTCCAAGGTCAGGCCTCCCCTTTCCGCGCCGGTCCAAGATATTTACGTGTCCTAGTATTTTTCCGGAATTCAGTGGGCCAATTCATTTTCTTCAGTCACACATGAGAAAGTGGGTACGAGAAGATGAGATCAGAGATCACGTAAAAAACAACGGAATTCCGCAGAGAAACAGGCATTTCTTGGGGCAGCCGCTCAGGGAAGTCCGAAAAGCCGGCGCGAGGAGGGATGGCGCATGCGCCCTGCGGTGGCGCAGACCTCCACTGTTTTTTTTTTTTTTTTTTTT
>NW_006783618.1:1153387-1172745 GCF_000442215.2 Lipotes vexillifer
TTTTTTTTTTTTTTTTGCGCAGGGTGGTTTTGCAGCATTTCAGAGAGGAGGCAAGTTAGGGCTGGAAGGCACCGCTGCGATTTTTCTAGGCCAACATGATCGTCTTACAAAGGCAGAGAGGGTGGGTCCTAGGCCAAACACGGACAGTTAGGTGTAATCCTGGTCTCCCCCGCATCCTGTATTAGGATTGGAATCCAATTCCCCTAATTCCCTAACCAGCCGCAAGGAACTATGGGGATATAAGGAACAAAATCACATTTACTGAGGGCCTCCAGTCTGTCAGGCATTTTGGACTTTAAAGAAAGCCTGTGTGTTAGGTAGTGTGCCTATTTAAGACTGGCATTGGTAAATGGCCACAGTAGCTAGTGAGTGGCAGAGTTGGGGTCTGATGAGGTTGCAATGTAAACAGAGAAGAGGCATTAGTATCGGATTAGGCGTGGTGCTGATCTGAGAAGACTTCCTAAAGAAGGAGATCCTTGGGTTGATATATAACAGAACAGCTGTGTCCTATGGAGTTGAACTTTATAGTTAATATCACTGGAAGGAAAGATATACGTAGGGATGTGGCATTTGATGAGAAAAACAATAAGTAATGGACCCGGGGAAGCCTGAGTAGAAGTAAAACTCTGATTGATGGAATGGTTAGAGGTGGAATGAAAAATTACGAGTGATATCAAGGAGTCAATAACAGCGCTTCAGTGAAGGAGTGATTCAGTTGCCTGATACTCCAGAGAAGTAAAATTAAGGATGAGGAAGTTAATGTAGCAATATAGAAACATTAGCTAGAGCAGTTTCAATTAGGATAGAAGCCAGAGTGAAGAAATATGGCTATAAAGGAATACCAGCCAGAAAACCAAATGTGAGATAGGAAACTCAAGGGGGAGATTGAAGATCGAGAAGCGGGATTGACAAGATTCCTGATGAGGCTGTAAATAAGGTTGGAGGGATTAGCCTTGAAACTGTGGGGCCTTTTCCACAGATGCGATGATGGAAGAGAAGTTTGAAAGTGGAAATTCTGAAATCTATGAAGTAGAAGGCAAGGTCATCTGAGTGTGAGGGCTAAGTGGGAGGGTGGGAGAAAATCTAAGGAAAGAAGTTAAAGTTTGGAATAGTTGTTGAAGTTAAGGACACACAGAAGGGTCGTTGGTCACACCACTCTAAAGTTTGTGTCATTTTTCTCCAACAGTAGCCTGCAGCTGGGATATTGGAGCAGAGGGAAATGGTTGGGTTAATCTGGGCTGAGGTTTTGCATAGCAGAGGTGCAGAAACAAGGGGCAAGAAAGGGGAACTTGATAGTGAATGATTAAAATGAAAGACCTGGGGTTTAGGCCAGATGAAGAAAAGTGAAGCCAAAAGTGAACTGCTTAGGAAGAAACATGCCCTGAGACTCATCTGAAGGTAACTCCAGGGTCCAAAAGCCTGGTAAGGCAGGTTAGGTCAGCCAGACCACACATTTGATACAACCTTTAAAAAAAAGTAAAGTTCAGAGCCCTCTAAGTTTTCAGAGGGATTTCTGGAACTGCCACTAGCTTTTGATACTGTAATAAAGCAGTGATAACAAAGGTTAAGTCAGATGTTCATTTATTAAATACAAGCTTTGACAAACACCCCCAGGCAAGTATGACAAGAAGTAACCTTCCTGGAATGTTCCAAAATACAGTTACGTTGATCAAGTTTTATTTCAATCAAACTTTTTGTCGTTTTGTTCTTCATTTTCTTTGTTTCTAGGTTCTTTTTCTTTTCCAAGCAGTTAGAGCATGTGCATTATTTCCTCACATGACATCAACAGTGCAGCATCAGCCTCTGACTTGTAAAGGCACCCAGTAGACTTATGCTCTGTGCAATGGCTGCTTAGTAACCAGCATCAAATAAAGTAATGAAGCTTTTGTAGAGTGTGATACCAAATAGCAACTGGCACCTTCACCTGCACCATTAAAAAACCTTTGACATTTCTTTCAGTTTTCACATATCCATTAAAAACTATATTAAAAACAAACAAACTCAGATTGCTTGATAAAACGTACTTAATTTTCCAAGTTTAGTATTACCCTCTTAGTAAGCAATACTAGAGCTGATTAAAGAGTCTTCACTTTCCTATCATATGCTAGCAAAGCCAACACATAAAACTAGGTATGTCATAAAGCCTGCTCTAATAGATTTAGAGCTTGCTGAGTTCCAGAAAACACAAGCCCTCTTTAAGCTTCTGAGTGCACATATGCACCATGTTGTACCACGATCATAATTTTTTAGTCTCATTTTTGGGATGTCTTAAATTACTTCAAGGAAAGGAAAAAGGCACCGAGGACACTTGGTTTCCTTACCAACAGTGGCCTTAAGCTACGCACTTGCCTTTGTGATGCGTTTATAGATGTTCAGCAGCATTAATGGTGCCACAGCCATTCATAAAAAGTTTCAGGAAAAGAGATTTTTTAAAACAAAAACAAAAACCCTTGCCAGAAAAGGCTTACAATCTGAAGACTTAATACGGAAGTAGAATACAGACACAGATACAAGAGGCAGCATAGAGGTTGTTAACTAGAAAGCTGCTGGGAACAGCTGCCTTCTAAGGTTTTGTGCCCGTTTTTTCCTCCAATTTTCTCCTATAAAACTCTGGTCTTTTCCCCACTTCTTTTAAAAATGAAAATATCCTACTACATTGGGTTTGGAAGATAAATGCAAATAAATTGAAGCTTATTTTATACAGTTCATTCTCAGAGAAGTAAAGGAGGATAATAAATATGAAATGAAGCTCATTTTAAGAAAATAAACAAATCCTGTCAACCCATGCCTTAAAGGCCCAGGGAGCATACTGAATTACTATCTTACATTCTGGCATTTGCGAGAGTCCTAGACGGCCTTTTTCATTTATAAGCACAGCAATAGGCAACATATACTTTATATCTAGTGTGGGATGCCCTCTGACTTGAGGGTTTCCAGCTGATACCATCAAAAACACATCAAGGACTACTTATAACAACTTGTGTTGGATTACCGTAAAACTACCATTTTATTTGAAAGAGGCCGTGGTTAACAATAATATCCTCTAAATGAAGCAATGACCCCTTTTTCTAGATCATACCACTTTTCTTGTTAGTTATATTTTCGGGCTTAGAGGGATAGTGATATAGACAGTCCATAGGAGAATGTGCCTCACTCAGCATGTTAAGCTGCACAACTGAGTAGGGAACTCAAGCTCAACCTGTAAAAGTGGGGCCCATCCATCTACTAACTACATAGGGCTAAGTGGGTATTTAAAATGGTTTGTGGACAAGGTTGTGCTCAAATTCCTGCTCTGTTAATTGATGACCTAAGGCTGAGTTAGAAGCAGCTCTTAGAAGTCAAGTCATAAGCCCAAACAAACGTTAACTATATACATTTTACAGTCTCAGAATTTTGTCTAGAATAAGTGTTAGTAAACATGGCCACACACTGCCTACATCTTACCATGGAAGAGACAATATAAAATGGTACTCTGTTTATACTAGACCAATATAAAAATGTACATGGTGTGTGTATGTAGGTGTGTATATATATATACTGAGATATACTGCTGATATTAGTGTCTTAAAATGACATTTTTCATAGTTACAATATTTGTTGCCTAACTTTTCTACTCAAGCCTAGTCCTGATTTCCAGCAGATGAAAAGGGCCCAACAGCCTTCTTTTTTCACCTCAGAATTTTCTGAATAAAGTGTCAAAACTGCAAATTTGTTCTACCAATCCTCCTAAAAATATTACAGGGCTAAATTTTCTGTGGTAATGACAACTCCATGGGGGAGTGTTTGGCCTCCAAGGTATCTTTGAGTTACAAGATAATACACAACTAAGAGCTACCAACTGAAGTTGCGTAAGATTCCTTTTTTCATGTCATCTTTCATCTTATTCAAAAATCTACTCAAACATCAAGGTATCTGCTTTTATACAAAATGTTATTCTGTAACATTGCAGAGCTGTAACAAGGAAAAGGGCTGAAGTCTGGGTCATAAAGTCTAGTAAATACCTTGATAACACAGGACTTTCTGATATCAGCTGTCACTGAAATACGTGACCATCATATACTTAAAAGCAGTGCTCACCAAAGATGTCTGAGCAGTTCTTGGAAGAGAAACAGTAAGGTGGCAGGAGGTTTTAGTAGTTGAAGTTAATGTAATTTAAGGTAAGAAAAGGAAGAAGAAAGAACAGGAAGAGATATAAAAAAGGGTAAAAATTAGTGATGATTTCCAAACATGGTGATGCTATAATTTCCTGCAAGCCAGGAGCACTGTAAAGTTCTTAGGAATTTTAATTATCATAATTTGAGAAAGAGCAGTTCTCTAATTTAGTAAAGGGTGAAGAAAAAAAAAGAAAGAAAGAAAAAGGAAAGGAACAGAACCAGAAAGGGAGAAACCACAAACAACTGTTTATCTACACTCTGGGGTTGGTTTTTGGTTTGTTTAGGTCACAGTATTTATTCAAGTTGCTCCTTTTGTTGTTGTTTCCTCTCTGCGAGCCACCGTTGGATTTTTGATTTTAGTTCTGTGTTTGGCCGGATCTGGTCCATGGTGAGGGGACTACGGTTAAAGGGATCTGTTTGGTCACTGAGACAAAAAGAGAAATGGGGTTATTTCCGTAAGTTCTAACATCTTCAGCCAAAAAGAGAATACCTAGGCATCCCACCTTGAGACTGAAGCTAGAGTGTATTATGATTCTGAATCAAGTGCTGACTTGAGGTTAGAAAGAATGGGATGACAGAGAGTGATTTGGGAGGTTTTTTGTTGTTTTTTTGCAGATTTTTTAGCTACTTTGTCTCTCCGCTTAACAAACTTTATCTCAACCTTGCTCTTCAGATGGTATTTGATTCCATTTCCCCAAGACAGAGACCTTATAACAATCATGTCGGCATAAAGAGCTGTTTGTAGTTTTAGTGACAGACTCTTGAAACAGTATAAGGTGTTAAGGGATAAAGCTTTGTAGGCTGACACTCGATTTAGCTAGCTGATTGCTCTTCAAGTAAATGCAGATTATGGCTTCCTCATAGGTAAGATGATATACCTTCTCTCTGTATTCTGAAGCCACGATAAAAATATAAACTCTCACTGACACTTTGGAAAAGACATACTACCCAGCACAGCATCATGCATATAGCGAGTGCTTAATACCAAATACCATCATAGTAGAACATCCTTTTTTCCAATATTTAAAAAATATTATTTCCCTATATCTGGGTCAACTTATATAACTTCATTTTAAATAGGCAGAGTCTCTCAGTACCCATTTCTTTCTAATGCTGCACTTAGAGTAGGCAGGCTGGGGAAAACTTGTAGTCACCATGGCTGAGTCCAACAGCTGCAGCAGAATGTGGGTAAACCCATACGATGAGTGTAAAACCTGAATTTTTTTTTTCAATCTGTCTTTCATATTTTTACAACTAAAGTAAAATTAAAACAATTTCAAGTCAACTTATACTCCAGGTTGACATATTTTATAATTGATAGAAATTAGTTCCTTGAGGAAGGAAGAGGTAAGGTTAGCTCCAGCATTTCTCAACAGGTGTCTTGTTTTGGATGTTGAAATCCTTAACAATCAAGTGATATACTTCTACCAAAATGCCTCCTCAACACAATACGTTAATAAATCAACAATGTGGAGTACCTATTGGGCGCACAGTACTGTACTGGGAGAAAAAGATGATAGCAGACAAATGTACACCTGTACTCTTGAGGCTGCTTTTGGGGGCTGGCTTACCTGAGCAAATGTCTGGCAATGGTGGATCTATCCACAGTGACTCTGGAAGACGGCAGCACCACAGGGTCAGACATCAGTGTGCTCATGATGGGATCCAGAAACTCATCACAGGCGTCTGCATAGGTCTCCTCTTCCTGTTGCTGGAGGTCTGCTAGAGACTGAGCACAAATACCGGGCAGTTACGGGGAAATCACAGAAGCAGCTGAACTCAAAATGCTCAATGACTATACCTTAATCTTCAAGTGTTATTGTTAGTATCCCTTTACGGCGACAGTAACAATTCTCAGCTTTATGTTCTAAACAAGCCAATATGGATACTATAGGAGCAAGTTTAACATTCAGCCCCAACTCTGAATCTTCAGTTTGGGTCAGCTGCTAGCAGCCATGACCAGAAATGGATTTAAATGTTAACAGGGAAAAAAACCACACGCTCAACATCCATCCTTCTGACAACAACCCGGCTGTAAGGGGTGGGGGTTGGAGGGGGTTATTATTTGTATAATTACAGAGTTACCCATGCAGTCTGTGTATGAAAAGCAGTTTCCGGTTTTAGGTACAAACAGGTATGGGAATTTAAAAGTGGCTTCAACATCTGATTGAACTTTAGTTCCTCAGCGATCCATCTGCCTAAGCTCTAGGCAAAGATGAAGCCCAATTCAATAAATAAGTAACTCAACGAAGGGAAGACTGTTATCAATTAGGAAGGTTTTCCATTAGACTCTGTGCCGTAATTTTTCCTTCTTCATAAATGCAAATGAAGCTGCTCCAACGAAAGGGATTAGCTGAGTACAATACAGTATTTTAATCTTTAAAATGTATGGCCATTCCTACATAAGCCAACTACCAACTACAAATAGAGAGAACAGAGAAAAATCAATAAAAATCAATGACTAAAAGCTACTAATCTTGAATTGTATTCTAAAACGTTCTGCATAAGTATCGTAGATTTTCAAATCTATTGGTAACACTGTACACAGAAGTTTTCATAAGAACAGCCTATTAAAAATCTGTAAATTCTTTATAGTAGAAGCTTCTTAAATTATTTTTCTGTTCTCACCCTCATATTGAAAAGAGTAGTACTATTAAAGAATATGGTAGTTTTAGCTATTGACTAATCAGAAGAATCAGCTATTTATATTTTCTCAACGCAATACTCTTTTGCCCTCTCAAATTGGGTAAAAAAGCAGAACGGCTGAGTTGACATGGTTTTTATTGAACATGTTAATAAGCAAATTATCCTCCTCCTTACCTTGATTCTCTCTGCTAAGTTGCTGAAAGCCACAATCATATTCCCAGGCTTATTTATTTTCTTCAGGACTCGGACTGTCTGTGCAAAGAGAGTTGGGGAATAGGAACGTCCATCCTTGGGCACAGTGGCACAGAAATTCTCCTCATCCCTAGAAGGTCAGCATCAGAAAGAAACTGAGCATCAGAAGATAGGTCAAAGAGGGCAATAACGGATGGGTTGAGGAACAAAGTTCCTCATCACTTATGTACCATGAATGTTCTTTTGATATAGAATGATTTCTTCTAATTTTTAGGAAGGAAGTCTTATCAAGTATCCCATGACCTTAAAAATATACTGCTTTTCCAAACAATGGAACAATCAGTAAAGTTTATCTTTGCACAGATCAAGGCAGAATGTTGGAAATTCCAAATAACGTCCCACAGGTCATACAAAATCTCATTATTTAAAACTACAGAAGATTCCTTCATCAGCCAACTAGAAACAAACCATTTCCTTTCTATTTCCACATAATTACCAGCTAGTCATTCCACTGTCAAAACCCCCAGTTAAAACATGAGCAAGCCCTCTGGCCTGCCCAATTAAATCTCAGGTACCCAAGATTTAAGTAGATGGTGCAGATATCTGAAACGAGCTGCTGGGGTTTGAAGTCAAATTCACTGAAGTCCTTGACTTTTAAGGCCCCCATCTTGGGGCCAACCAGGTGCTGCAGGAAGTAGTTCAGCATGGAGATGATGCGCTCAGCCAGGAAAGGATGCACAAAGAGGGATCTGATCTCTGGAAAAAAAGCCAAAGTTGGTGAAGACTCAATCCATTAGCAATCTTCCACTTACAATGTCTTAGAGTTTTACTTGGAGACCTCTGGGGACTGCTATTTTTTAAAATACATTTTCATTGCAGTAATATTAGAAAATATTAGACAAGGAAAAGCAAACAAACAAAATATAAAAACTACTACTCAGATGTAAACACTTAACATTTTGCTAATATATCCTTCTAGCTTTTCTGTCCATATTTACATACATATACATTTATAAAACAAAATGATTATCAGATTGTACATATTCTGTAACTTACTTTTTTCATTAATGATATCGTAAATACCTTACCATTTCAGTAAATATAGGTTCTTGTGCTGTCCAACATGGTAGCCACTGGCCACATGTGACTATTTAAATTAATTAAAATTAAATAAAAAATTCAGTTTTTCAGATACACTACCCACATTTCAAGTATTCAATGGCCACGTGGCTAGTACCTATAGTATTGGACAGTCCAGATTTATAGAACATTTCCATCACATAAAGTTCTATAGGATAGTGACGAGTCATACCTTTTTTTTTTTTTGCGGTACACGGGCCTCTCACTGTTGTGGCCTCTCCCGTTGTGGAGCACAGGCTCCGGACGCGCAGGCTCAGCGGCCATGGCTCACGGGCCCAGCCGCTCCACAGCATGTGGGATCCTCCCGGACCAGGGCACGAACCCGTGTCCCCTGCATCGGCA
This sequence comes from Lipotes vexillifer, assembly GCF_000442215.2. Lineage (NCBI taxonomy): Eukaryota > Metazoa > Chordata > Mammalia > Artiodactyla > Lipotidae > Lipotes > Lipotes vexillifer. Next base: position 1,161,862 of record NW_006783618.1, read on the forward strand.
GGCGGACTCTCAACCACTGCGCCACCAGGGAAGCCGTCATACCCTTTTTAATGGCCACATAGTTTTCTAATGTGTGACTACACCATGAGTTATTTATTTACTCTATCTTTATTGCTGGACATTACTATTGTTTTCAATTTTTTCTTATTATAAGCATTTCACTAACTGATGAACTTCACTGTGTACATATCTTGTAGACATTACTTCCTCCAACAAATTTGTAAGGGACTGCTAGGTCACGTCATGAATGAATGAATGAATGAATAAATAAATAAATACCAAGTGCAACAAGCCAAGTAGTATAAGGCTTACTTAGTACTGCTGGCTCTTAATTTTTCAATTTTAGTCATTATCTGTTGACTCTACTACTGATGAGAGTTTAGCTCTCATTGCTGTCCCTCTTCCCCAAATACAAATTCCCCTAATATATAAACAAATCTTTGGTGAAATAATTTAGACTTTGTCATTAAGATTATGTAAATGTCATATACAGCAGAGCCACATAGTATTCTAATGATTATATGTATAAAGTAATATATACTTTTTATTTTTATTTTAAAAATAATATATATTTTAATTAAAAGATTTTTTATTTATTACTATTTTTGGCTGCATGGGTCTTTGTTGCTGTACACGGGCTTTCTCTAGTTGCAGCAAGCAGGGGCTACTCTTCGTTGTGATGCACAGGCTTCTTATTGCAGTGGCTTCTCTGGTTGCGGAGCATGGGCTCTACATGTGCAGGCTTCAGTAGTTGTGGCTTGCAGGCTCTACAGTGCAGGCTTAGTAGTTGTGGCGCACGGGCTTAGCTGCTCCACAGCATGTGGGATCTTCTCGGACCGGGGCACGAACCCGTGTCCCCTACATCGGCAAGTGGACTCTCAACCACTATGCCACCAGGGAAGCCCCTATACCTTTTTTTTTTTTTTTTTTTTTTTTTTTTTTTGCCCGTTGCGGAGCACAGGCTCCGGATGAGCAGGCTCGGCGCCCATGGCTCACGGGCCTAGCTGCTCCGTGGCATGTGGGATCTTCCCAGACCGGGGCACGAACCCACATCCCCTGCATCGGCAGGCGGACTCTCAACCACTGCACCACCAGTGAAGCCCCTATATATACTTTTTTTTCCCTGCTTATTTTCAGAGTACCTATAATGAAATCTTTCTAAACTCTCCACCAGAAATGTAAAACTCTCAAAAATAATTTTTGGAGATGTTCTTTCTGGAAGCTTCCATTCCTCACTCCAATCTGGACTCCTTGTTTTATAGGCCTATGGTGTGGTGGTCACACAAGCTACCTCTGTCATCAGCCTGGGAACTTCCTTTGCATCTCTCTTACAGGATTCCACTTTCCTCCTTCGTTTTGATGGAGTATATTCATCCTTTCGTAGCTTTTCAAAAAAGGGTACACTGGAAGTAAATGTGATACCTTCACATCTGAAGATGTCCTTATATTTTACCTGCAAACAGGGTAAAACTGTTTGGTTGGCAATAAGATTCTAGGCTGAAAAGATATTTTCCAACAGGACTGTGTTCCAGCTTCAAACGTCAGTGCTGTGAAATTCAAAGATGTTTAAATCATTGTACATGACCTGATTTTTCTCTGGAAACTTTTAGGTACGCTGATTTTCTGAAATGCCACAATGATATACCTTAGTGTGGGGGTTTAAAAATTCCCTGCACTGGGTACTTGGTGGCTCCTTTTAATTTAGACTCTCTTAGTTTTGGGGAATTTGGGGGGTATTATTTCTTTGATAACGTCCTTTCATTTTTCTCTTTTGACACTTCCTAGATTGATCCTTTATTTTCTTGTTTTCTCTTCTAATTTCCATCTTTTTCTGTTCTACTTTCATGGAAGAGTTCCTTGAATTTATCTTGTAACCCTTCTACTGACTTTTCAAAATTTCTGAAGTTATATTTTCAATATCCAAGAGCTCCTTCTTGTTCTTTGCATAATCCCTTGTGTTGCCTCTTTGTTTCTGTTTTATGTATGCTGTATCTTCTCTCATACCTCTGAGATTATAAAGATATTTTAAAGCAGCAGTCCCCAACCTTTTTGGCACTAGGGACTGGTTTCGTGTAAGACAATTTTTCCACGAACCGGGGGTGGGGGTGGGGTGATGGTTCAGGCGGTAATGCGAGTGATGGGGAGCAAAGGGGAGTGGCAGATGACGCTTCGCTCACTCGGCCGCCACTCACCTCCTGCTGTGCGGCCCTGTTCCTAACAGGCTGTGGACCGATACTGGTCCGCGGCCTGGGGGGTGGGGACCCCTGTTTTAAAGAGTTTTCATCTATTATCTGTGTTTCACATTTCCTCAAATATCTGGTGATCCTTGGGTTGTCATTTCATATATAATCAATATAAAAATTATTAATGAAAGGTTTTACTTTGTTTATAAATACAAAGTCTTGCAGTGTGTATTTTCTACTTACATCACATCTCAATTCTGACTAGCCAAAGTTTAAATGCTTGAGAGCCACATGTGGCGAGTGACTACTGAACTGGACAGTGCAGCTCTAGAGGGAGGAGAGATAAATATCTCTGTTTGATCTACCACATTTAACCAGAGTTCAAGAATATTTTTTTCAGGTAACACAAACACCCCCAGATATACTGATATGGGTAAGTTGTGTCCTCAAGAAAAATTACACTAACTTATGCTTTCTGGCAGCTGTGTGAGGATGACCATTTCCTCATTCCCATGTCAACAATGGACAACATCATTCTTTTTGAAGCTTCTCTAGTGTTTCACTTCCTCTCAGACTGTGGAGGAGGATACTGTCACCAGAGTCTCAGTGGGCTGATCCCTCAAATGAAGCAGATCTTAACCACTGCATGTTTTGGGAAAGCAGTGTGTTGTATCCTTACCTGATGTCAGAAAGGCAAGGGTACCAATTGTTTCATTGGACATGATGTTATGGAAACGTGCCAGCTGTCCAAACATCTGCAGGCCAGCCTCCTTCTCTCGGCGAGCTTCTGGAGTCAGACTGTCCCATTCACCTCGGTCCTTCTCAATTTGTTGAATTTTTATCTTGCTCAAATACTACAGAAACCAGAGTGGAAGGTATCAGAGAACAAAGTGTATTGAAGGGAAGATGATATTTAAGAGGTCCTATTTAAAATCTAGTCTACTAAGCTGGGAAAACCACGGACTACCTAAGAGACATGAGGCTTTATTTCTCAGCACAGGGCTTAAGTTTAAAAAGAAATTGTGGGGAGACTTTCCTGGCGGTCCAGTGGCTAAGACTGCACACTCCCAATGCAGGGGACATGGGTTTGATCCCTGGTCGGGGAACTAAGAATCCTGCATGCTGCAAGGCACAGACTTAAAAAAAAAAAAAGGACGAAAAAAAGGACAAAAAAAGATAAAAAAGAAATTGTGGGAAAAATTGCTTCAGCCTGGGTAGACTTATGGGTAATTCCCCTGGAAATATTATAGTCTATGAAATAGAAACGAGGATAAATAGTATATGAAATATTGGTAAAAGCAAACAGGCTACAGGGAAAAAAAAGATGAAAGATGAAAAAAAACCCACCCCCCAAAACTGCTTATCAAAAAACAAAGCTCTATCAAATATGCAAAATGTCTGGAAGGAGAACCATAAATATTTAAAACCCTCTACCTCTCACCATTTTTGCTGTTGTAGCAAGCATGTTAAACTTACAGTCCCATGAAAACGCCGTCTGTGTCATTCTGTTACATAGCTCTTGCTTAGCAACGTCTATTTATTACAGGACTTGTTTTCTAAGGCAACAGATCTAAAATCTTCAAGTATGGGATTATGAACAAAGCAGGAACATTTTCTCACAAATTAAATACAAGTTACTGGGAGATTGCTAATCAATACGAGGAGTGTGTGGGCTATCCAACAGGCTACCCTCATGATTTACCTGCTTTGTCTCCCTTTGGGTCACTGCCCTATCTTACACCTGTCGCAGATAAGGGAAGTTTTTATAGGAGCAATAAGAAGCTCCACGAGGGAGGGTTAAGCTGAAGGAACTGAGAGACCCCCAGGTGTATACTTTGTAAAACTCACGTTTCAGGTATAGCTAAAGATTTGTGAGGCAGTGGACAGATGAAGAGTACTGATGACTTGGAGTCTTTATGTGAAATAATAACCCAAACCAGAGATTTTTTTTCCAAATAGTGGTAAAAAGTCAGAATCTTTTAGGAAAGAGGGCTAAGAATCATTGCCTTGGTCAGTCACTGTTACTGATGTCTTGGGATGAAGAAAGCTGAAAGTCACTAACTGAACGAAGATCCTCTGATTTCCTTCTGTAGTGCTAGACTGATTAGTTCTGCCAGTGTACCTTAGTTTGGCCTGTCACACTTTCTTTTCCACTCTCTGCCAAAATATCATCCTAGCTCATAAGGCCCTTAGTCTTGGTCTGTAATGGAACAATACCTATCAAACTCTACAAGGGCAAGGTTGGTGGTACATTACTACTTGCAAATTTTTGGTGTCCAAGACTGGCACTAGGGGATTGAAAGCATAAGGATTGCTCTATTATAACTAAAAGGTAAAAAGTATGTATGATGGTATAAGGGCAGTTAAATCTGTTTGTTTGTTTGTTTTTTTACCTGTATGGCTTCATCCAAAAGGAAGATGGCATCGTTCATTAGCAGGTTAAGAAAGCGGAGGAAAAGTGGGGGATTCATGGCTTCTAAATTCTTAGAGGCATAGTCAGCCAAATCCTGTAAGTCCCAGCCCAAGAAAAAAACATTTTAGTACTGAATCACAACCCATTGGGGCTTATGTGGAGCAAAACTCAGATAACTCAATTTTGGTTTCACCAAAAACATTCTCACCTTAATGCTCTCTCGATAGGTATCTGTTCCCCACATGTACCTGAGGATGGGATACATGGGGCGGCGGTAATTAAACTTCTGCTCAAACTGATGGGGGTCTCCTGGAGTAAGGTAAGAGCAAAACATCAGCAAAGGTGGTGCTATTAGAGAAAAGGCAAGAGCTTATGTTTATGTGTAGCCATTTTATAAAAATTCTGAATGTGTCAAGGCTACCGGCAAGACCTGCCGTGGGAGTTGAAGGCCTAGAGTCATAATCAAGTGTTTGCTTATTTCCTTACCGACGGAACAAGAGGGGGCCATATAAATGATACAGTACTCAGAAAAGGACAAGGACTGAGCTGCAAAATAAAAGCCAAGGGAAACAAATGCTTCCATATCCAAATGTAGACTACTTATCAGACTTTGAATGAGGCCTCTGAGCTGGCCATTGTGGCAGAGCCAGCCACGTGCAGGATGGGCTACTAAAAGTAATCCCCACATTCTTCATGGATAACATCCCAACTGTGTGGCCAATTGGTTCTTGATTACTCTGAAAAATCAGGCCAGGAGCTAAAAATCTGGCTTATACTGCTTTTGACATGCCAGAGGTACCACCAGAGCTCTACAGGTTGGGTCATATAATAAAGGAGGGGCATGGGATTTGGAGTCAGGAGACTTAGGTTTTCCTTCTGGCTCCACTTAATGCAAGTCTCTTACTCTTTCTCAACTCCCACTTCCTCAGAAAATAAAACAGGAATTATAATACACCCTCTAATATTACAACCAAAGGGTCATAGTGGCTGTATAATGAGATAACCGCAATGATTTATTGTGCAACTTCTTATATATTATAAAGATTTACATACACTGCCTCAACCATCACTTCAACCCCTTTTACAAATGAGGAAACTATATCTCAGAGGTAAGCAAGTAACAAAGTCAAAATTCAAATATGGAAGGTCAGTAAAGTATTAAATGTCTCTTTAATGTTAATTGTATTTATCACTGGCTGGTAGGACATCCCCTTTAAAAGGGGTCTTAAGTAACTGCTTTGCGTATCTTGTTTACTGGTTGAGAGGTGGTACTGTTTACTCAGACATAGCATCTCAGGGTTACAGCTCAAAAGGGCATGAGAAAAAGGGAATGTTGCCTGCTGTTATTCTTTTTTTTTTTGCTGTACGCGGGCCTCTCACTGCTGTGGCCTCTCCCGTTGTGGAGCACAGGCTCCGGATGCGGAGGCTCAGCGGCCATGGCTCATGGGCCTAGCCGCTCCGCGGCATGTGGGACCTTCCCAGACCGGCGCATGAACCTGTGTCCCCTGCATCGTTAGGCGGACTCTCAACCACTGCGCCCCCAGGGAAGCCCCCTGCTGTTATTCTTAATCTAACAATTAAATTGTATGAGAGTTAGACCGTTTGGATAAGACAAAAGAATATCTCAATCAGCACACTGTCTCATTATCCACCACTCTGTAATTTTGAGGCAGAGAAAAATAAAGACCTGGGGTTTTAACTGGACAGCCTAATTTATTTGAGTATGATTCTATCAAAAATTATAGTAAAGTTGTTAACAGTATGCGTTTTTCTTTTTTAAGGTGAGAGAGACCTGATTCTACCACTTAATTGTATGACATAAACAAATAATTTAATCTTTTTGAGCATCCATGTCTTCATAGGTAAATGGGGATAATAGAGTAAAACTTTCCAGATGGTGACAGATTAAGGAAACAATGTGAAAAAAGCACTTAGCATCAAGGGTAGTACATGATAGGTATTCAATAAATAATGGCTTATGATTATTTTCCTGACATTTAAAAACTGATCAGCGATCAGTTTCTTGGTTCTAGACTGCTTTACCTGTAAACTCAATGTCCACAAAGACCTTGATTAGAGCTTCTGCAAGGTGGGATGCATAGGGAAAGTTGCAGAACACACGTTTCCGGTGGAACACACTGGATACCAAGGGATTTGGGGTCTGATCCATGTGGGGCATCACTGCTTCCAACACCTCAGCGAGTTTGGCCCTTAGGTGGGGATTCTTCATCCTATGAATAGGGCAGAAAGCAAACTGAGCAGGCAGAAAATTTAACTCCCAAATTTATAACTATTCTCTCCATACGAGGAGTCAAAACATCATATATCATCTGTACAGAGTTACAGGGGAAAACACGACTCCGCAGTTTTAAGTCAGTCAATTTCTGGGGGATATGCAGAGTGTACCATTCAGCTCTTTAAGATCACAGCTTACCAATTACGAGGATGAGTACTTAAGTTTCTATTTAATGCTCTGCCATTCTGTTTACTTCTCTATAACAATGCACGACTTACTATTTACTATTCTCTGACAGCTTCATCTGGGATAAACTTGCCTTTCCAAGCTTTCTGAGGCTAAGGGCCAGGATATAATTATTCCACGTTACTTATAATGCATACCATGTGCGCCTAATACTTGTTGACTTATGATTTTTCGTTAGGTCTGCTCAGTTCAGTGAAGGACTGGCTTCTACCTATGTCTCACTGACACGGCTCAGGGGATTGTGGGTCTCTTCTTTGTGCAGCAAATTCTCACTTACATACATACTGTTTCCTTTGGCCTACCACCAAAAAATCAGAGAAGCAACTCTACAGGTCAATGAGCATCTTCCTTTGGGAAGGAGGACTAGAAGCTATGAATGGTAAGATGAGATCAGAGGGCATTTACCCAAGTTTACTGCTCATCCAACTCAGAATTTTAAGAGCAAACTTTGTTATCATACATTAGAAGATCATTAGCACCTGGCAAGGTCTCTGGCATTAAGGTAACTATTTTAACCAGGGACTAGCAGTGAAATTCCCATCAGGTACCTTATATGCAGGTTCAAATTCTCTGTGGGCAAAGTCCTTTGTTTATTATGCCTCTCAAGTGTGGGATTTTGGGCTACCCATAAGGATAGTCAGGTGATTCATTAATGTTAACACAACTTCTGAAGGCAACCCCTTATGATTCAGGCTTGTTTATTTCTTGGTTTAGAAGTCTTCTGAATGTTTTGCAGCTCTAAACTGTGACAGAGCCATGCTTTCAGCACTTCACCTTTCTATGCTTCCAGTGAAAATGGTGATAAAATGAAGGACATGTTCCAGGGAATCTGCTGATGTCTCCAAGATGTCATCGGCAAAGCGGCGGAGAAAAATGAGGAAATCACCCAAGTTATCTGCAAAAAATTCTGAGAAAGAAAATATTCACTGGAATTAGCCAAACATCTGACTCTTTGTATTATGCAATATTTAAATTCCTCCCTTTTACTCTACTTAGCGAAGGTTAAAAAAACCCCAAATGTCTTGTAGGTACTAGAAATGACGATAAATTAATATAGAATCTCCTTTGAATGTAAGTCAATTTTTATTTTTATCCAAGTAAACAGAATAGTAGAGACATAAAATGTTAACACACCAGTGCAGTTTAAGAAAGTATACTGATAGACATATACTTCCACACTCAAGGTTAACTGTGTGTTAAAATAACACTTTAGATGAAAAGAATCTTGAATAGAAATGAATACATTAGATGACTATGGTCTTCACTCTCTGGGGTCCTCTACTGGTCTTTGCCTTCTAGTATTTATGCCCTTGTATATCTCCTCCTACACTATTCCAGGGTAGAAGACACACTATGGGGCACATAGAAGTGATGGCATGTCATTTCCATAATTAGGTTATAAAAGCCTACAGCTTCCATTTTGGTTCCCTGCTCTGAGGGAAGCCACCTGCCATACCATTAGCAGTACTAAGGAGAGTCCTGTGTGGCCTGGAAAAGAAGCCAGCAAGCAACTGAGGTTTGCCAACAACCACACAACTAAGCTTGTAAGCAGATGCTCCAGCTCTGATCGAGTCTTCAGATTCCCATGGCACTGGTGGACAGTCTGGCTGCAACCTCACGAGGGACCAGATTCAGAACCATGCAGCTAAGCTACTCCTGGATCACTGACCCATGGAAACTGTGTGTGATAATGTCTGTTGTGTTGAGTTACTATGTTCTGGGGTAATTTGTGACTCAGCAATAGATGACCAGTACAGTGATCAAGAACATGTAATTTGATTTTGACGGACAGTTTCTACCGACCCCTCACCAATATACATACATACACAATCTCACTTCTGGGTTAACCAAGAGGAGATGATTTTTTCCCCTAAGAATAGCACAGGGGGGTAGGTTAGACAAATAAATTTATAAGTTGAATGACAAACAACAGTAATGACAGAAACTAACAGCTCTGAAAACCCTGACTGCACTTCATCCTTTGAAGACTATTTTCTTATCTGCACAGCAGTGGCGACACAATGCTGAGGAACAAGCTGTCAGTTCCCCCAGGCTTCAACCAACAGACATTACCTACAGGTTTGAGTTGTTTCTCCAAAAACAGCTGAATGATAACTAAGGAAGGATATTTTGAGGATTAAACTTCCAACGTGACCCAGTTAAACTTAGATGGCTATAAATAGGAAGCTCCCAAGGTAGAGCCTGCTTACCTGGCACGTAAGCCAAAGAACTGTAGCCATCTGGCAAAGGAAAAGTTAGCTCTATCGGCTGTGAGCCTTCATTGCCTATGGCCAGTTGAACTAGGAGAACAGCCATGGACACCTGCAAATTTAGGCAGTTTTGCAGCATTTGCGGTTCAGTCATGGCAGTCTTAGTAGAAAGATAGATGGTCATCAGTCGTTCAAACTGCTCACGGAGGTTGTCAGCAGCAGGGCTAGAACTTTGCTGAGCATCCCGCCAGGCTACCTGCAGCCGATGCAGATTTTGGTTGATTTTTACCATCTGATCATGCAACCTGCCCCCAAGAAAGCAGAAAAGACTGGGTCAGGAGGCTCATATAGGGACAGGTGAGTACAGACCTTTTTTTTTTTTTTTAAATTTTAACATCTTTATTGGAGTATAATTGCTTTACAATGTTGTGTTAATTTCTGCTGTACAGCAAAGTGAATCAGCTATAGGTATACATATATCCCCATATCCCCTCCCTCTTGCACCTCCCTCCCATCCTCCTTTACAGACCATTTTTGAAAACCAAATCCTCACTTATTTATTCTATTATTCCCTTTTAGGATGTAGGGAGCTGCAGTTGTGATGACACAGAAGGTAATCACAAAAGTTATTGACAGGACAGAGGTGGGGGCATAGCACCGGGACAATGTTACCAAGTATTCAAGAATTGAATCTAATTACATAGATTAGTTGTCTTTGGCTGAAATGCACCATCCATAGAATGGCTCGGTTGAGCAGGGTGTAGATTGGGCTTTTATTATGTACAATATATAATGATCAGGCAAAGTACAAGAAGCCCAGCAGGGTAGTTTGACACCACACAAGTGCAATGATTGTACCTGGATGTGGTTATATGGATAGCCTTTCCGTGGTTGGTAGAGAACTAAAGCTGGTGAGAAAGGAGTCTAGATTACTAATGACCACATATCAACCAGTAGCCACCTATGATGCAGCCTAAGAGCAGCTTCCAGTCCTCTGATGCTCAATATAAAATTAAATGATTCTTCAAAAAGGGTCAGCCAAATGTTCTCTAATGAAAGGAAGACCCATAATTCAATGTTATAGATAGTTGTGTCTATGTATACAGTCCAAAGTCATTCTTGGCCTTGTGGATAACGTCTAGGGTTAGCTAGCCAATACTGGGAAACTAGATGACGTTCATTTTTGTGTTTGAATCTAGGTGGTTGAACAGGTTAAACACATGCTAAATTGTTATCTATTGTCTCACTTAAAATGTCAAAGATAGGGATAGAAAATGTCTCTAATAAAGATATAATTTCATTTTTCCAAAAATTTGCTGAGTTTTAAAAAATGCTGTGTCAGTTTAAGTATCCTGAAAAGGCATTAAAAATTGCTGTCCTCAATATACCTTCCTATATACTGTGAGTGAGTAGCTATTTTCTCCCCTTATTTATACTTGTCATAGTCAGCTAAATCAGAGGGAAAAAAAAAATCATAGAATGACATACAACCTTAGCCAGAACCAGACCATTTTTGGAAGTCATACACTTTAGCTCTCAAATCTTCACACTTCCAGAATCCTCCTTATCTTTGACACATAGATTTTTACGTTCCTG
>NW_006783618.1:1173024-1204541 GCF_000442215.2 Lipotes vexillifer
CTGCTGATCTTATTGAAATACCTTATAAACACTTAATTTTGTCAATTTTGTCTCTATACCATAGAGTAAAGCTTTCTCTTTTTTCATCAGGAGTAATAAGTAATGAAAATTCAAGAGCAGAATGTGAAATGTTAAATGAATACAATTCCACTTTAGCAGATGACAAAAGGAAGATAGTGATTTAAAAATTTGCAAGTTTAGAGAAAAATACTAGTGTAAAAGTTTAACAGGTCAAAAATTAAAAATAAATTCAAGTTATATGGATAAAGCCACTTCATGTAGACACAAACAAATGCATATAATGCCCTTTTCCTACTAGATCCTAATGTCAGCCTTCAGAATAAAGTGAGACTGTTATCTGTAAGACGCACTTTCAACCTTCTGGTTATCAACACAACCAAGCAGTTCTTTCCTAATGACATCAGAGGAGTTACCTGTGAAATCCCAAGTACAAGGTGTACTCTGTCAGGACAAGGTTTTCTGTTACCAGGTTGTAGTTCTGGGGAAACTTTGGCTCCTGCACAGCTGGGATCAAACAGGTTTCTTTGTCCAAACCTCAAAGAAATTAAAAGGAAGAGTAGATGGCTTGCCACAGACATCTATCTTGGCTCCAGTGTCCCTTTATTCTAGTTCAACTTCCATCCTGCTATTAGTGAATTAAGTAATATCTTCTTAAAAACACATCTTCTCACATTCCTACTCTCTTGTCTAAAAATGTAATTTGGCTTCTCAGTCTATAGAAATGCAGTTATATCTCTTTAGCTTGATCATGAAATCACCAACAATTAAAAGGAATGATAGCACTGTAGATTTTTCCAGGGGATAGATAATAGATCATTTGTATCTATTCTGTGCTTTTCTGTATTTAAGATTATTTGCTTTTGAGCATGTTACTTTTATAATTAGAAGAGTTATACAACTGGGAGGAAATACATCAAGATTGAGTGATTCATTTTGAGTGGTAGAATTAAGAGTGATTTATCTTCTTCTTTTCACTTCTCTGTATTATTTGAGTTTTCCCCAATATTCTTCCTCCCTAGGCTAATATTTCCTGCCAATTCCCATACCCCTTCCCCCATCTACCCCTTGTTCCAGCCACACTGAGCTTCTCACTGTTCCTTAGTTAAGACATTTCACAGCTGTGTACCTTCATACTTGTTTTTCCCTCTATATAAAGGGCCTCCTTTGCTCCTTTGCTTGATAAACCCAACTCATTTTTCAGGACTCAGCTATGAAGACCTCCAGCTTCTGCAGAATTAATCATTTACTCCCTCCTCTGTGCTCCTGTAGATTAGCCCTAGACCATATTATGATGATCTGTTAACATATCTGCCTTCCTGTGGAGACTTTGAGTTCAAAAAGGACAGGGAATGTACTTTATTCATTTTCATAATGAATGAATGAATGAGCGAATATCCAAGTCTGCCAAATTCAGAGAGAAGGTCTCATTAAAGGACAACATCTAAAAAATAACAGTTTTAAAAAGTTTGCCTTTTTAAAACTCCTAATAGCTTTTCTTTTTGCCTCATCTTCTTTGAGAAAGAGGGACCTCTGTGAAAAAGGATATAGAAGTGAATGGCTTAGATGTTATGCACACACTGTTTTGAGAAGACCAGCTCCCCCTTACCTCTCATGTGTACATTTTTTATTTTTCGTTCTTCATCATTCAACTCCTTCAGGGCACAGTAAGTGGGATTAAAGGTGAGGAGCCGAGAGGATCTGGGTTTGCAAAATGGCTGGCATAACTTCAGGAGAGCAGCACCCAAATTCAGAAAGAAGGCATCCGAGGCATACATTTGGAAGAAGATTTCTGGCATCTGATTGGCCCAAATCTTGGTGCGGCCTGCATTTGCATGCAAACAGTTTCCAAGCCAGGACAAGATACAGTGTTTGGTTTCTGGAGAGAGCTGGAGTAAGTTCTTCAACATCTGGTAGATCTTTTCATGGAACCGAGCCATGAACTGTTTAACCAGAAAACACAACCACAGAACATTCCAGTTTCACAATCCTAATATTTGTTACTATCAAATCTTAGCCACTGGCAATTTCCAAAAATACACAAATCCTAATCTTCTCCCTCACTCTCCCTGTGCCTTACGCCACCATTTCTGATTAAAAAAAAATTTTTTTTTTTTTCTGGGAACTTTTAAGAGATTTCCTGATGAGCTGCCAAACTGCAGGTAGCATTTATATAGCTTTAGAATAGGGGATGGTAAACTTTTTCTGCAGAGGGCCAGATGATAAATATTTTTGGCTTTGCATGCCATAGGGTCTCTGTAGCAACTATTCAACTCTACCACTGTGGCATGAAATCAAGCCATGAACAATACATATACACATGGGCATGGCTGGGTTCAATAAAACTATTTACAAAAATGGGCGGCAGGCTGGATTTGGCCACTGGTATAATTTGCCAACCCCTGCTTTAGAAAGTTGTGATGATGGGAGATTTAAACTGCCCCCAATTCAACCATTTATTGTCATATGTTGGCCAGACTTCTACCATAATTTATACTAAGAAGCCCAAAAATAGAGGGCATAAGTAGAAGGAGGAAAAGGAAAATAATTTGGTTTTTAAGCTGGAGTTCAGTCAGAAGATTTTAGGAGCTAAAGGTAAGAAAAATGAGGATTGAGAGCAGGTAGCTGTGCTACAGCACAGGGCAAAGAAGAGCAGCAGCTTACTCTTAAACCACACAAAGGTCTGTGCTCTGCTCTTAGTGCCTGCTAAAAAGAGGGCCATTTCTGTACATGATTATGGTAGACAGCCAACCAGATTGATCTGCTTTCCCAAAGAGGCTCAAGCAGCCTCATCTGCATCTGCTTTCTGAGGAAACGATACTTAATCTAAGACCAGGGGGCCGGGATACACCGGTAAACAGCTCCACCTGGTGAATGTTGGCCTCTTGTACTTTGATCTCCTGAGGACTGGAACGAGATGGATTCAGGAAGTAGCCATGATTTTCTACTACACCCGGAGTCTTTAATAAGCAGGAGATATTCAGGATTACTCCCAGCAAGGTCTTCTGGTACATCTGCCCATTACTAGGATCCTTGGGCTGAATGTATTCTACAAAAACCTGTAGGAAAAGACAAGCCTAGTTATTTGTCTGTATGATGAGATAAATGATGGGATGAGAGGGCCTCAAAGAGTTAAGATTATACAACAACCAATGTATCTTTCTCTTATTCCATAGGTAATATTACACTGCCCTCAGGATAGGGAAGCATGGAGTATTAAGCTTCCAACTCAACTGAATACATATGAGCTTTCAGACCTACCTTTGCCATATCCTTTTGCCTAGTGAAATACAGAAGAATGTCCAGATATGCGTACAACAGGATCTGGCAGAGTTCTAGATCTTTTATTCGGCCCAATAAAATATCAAACACTGGAAACATGACTTCTGGAAATGTTCGAACTTCCTCATCCAGTATCAAGGCTTCGATGACCTCATCCAGAAACTCAGCTACACCTTCAAAATCTGACAGAAGACAAGAGAGAGAGGAGGCCATAAGAATTTTTAGACGCCTTTACACACAGCTCTCTACTCTTTTGATACTTTTGATAATTCTATTGGTATTCAACCTCAAAGGTCAAGGTGTGAGCTCTCTTAATTTATGATGGAACCATAGTGGCTCTGAGGCTTTCTAATGCAATTAGAGGAATGTTACACTTGGAAATCAAATGTAGAAGCTCATAGATGTTGCTTATGTACTCACGGCCTCCTAGGATGGCTTCCAACATCAAATCTACCAGTTGCTCGTGGATGTTTTGGTCAACATAGATCTCGGGAGTGAGGAGAACTGTTCGGGTATTGGACACAGTGAGGTTCCTGCACTGCACTGCAAAGGGTAGCAGGTTCTCTGGAACTTTGGTAATCTGGAAACAGCAATGAAGAGAGGGAAGAGTCTAGCTCTGTGACCTGGCACAAGGACAGATATAGCAAATAGAAGGGAAAAGACATTGTGTCCCAAAACAGTAGTGCTTTCCTGTGGATGCCTGAAAAGCCATGAGAGTTCATTCTTTGGTTTAAGGAATCACCTAACTGTTAGAAATTCTAATGCTGGAAGTGATCAAGCTCAACCTACTCTGTTATATACACCTTAGTGGAAATGAATTTATCAGACCTTTTTTTTAATAAGGGTGTGATATATTAAGACGTTTGTAGAGAGAATAATAGGAGGCACTTGTTAATTAGGGAAAGGGGTAGACCCCAAGCCACAGAAAGGAGAGACTAAAACTTTAGAAGATAAACTAATAGTGCCTCTGATATCCAGTTCCAGATATAATATGATGTATATAAATTGATATAATAGACACTGATCTTGGGACTTCCCTGGTGGTCCAGTGGTTAAGACTCTGCTTCCACTGCAGGGGGTGTGGGTTCGATCCTTGGTTGGGGAAGATCCCGCGTGCTGCACGGCACAGCCAAAAAAAAAAAAAAAAAAAAAAGACATTGATCCAACTCTCTGGCTTATGTGTTAAAGTCATACCCAAGAGGACAATAGAGTACTCAATACGGATTATTCTTTTACCTCTTCCTTGGCTCTTTGGAAACAGGAATAAAGGTAACAAAAAATGTGCCTCTCCCCTGCATCTCGATCAGCAGAGAGATTCAACGTTGTAGAAGAGGTCATGTTAATCAAGTGGTTGCCTGGATCTTGAAGTAATAAGCGAGTGAAGACGGCCTATTAAGAAAAACAAATAAACAAAAATACTAAATCATTGCAAAGTTAATTTATTTTAAAATTTATTTGACGTATTTTTTATTGAAGTATAGTTGATTTACAATGTTGTGTTAGTTTCAAGTGTTCAGCAAAGTGATTCAGTTACACACACATATATAGCTATTCTTTTTCAGATTCTTTTCCATTATAGGTTATTATAAGACATTGAATATAGTTCCCTGTGCTATATAAGTTGGTCCCTGTTGTTTATCTATTTTATATGCAGCAGTGTGTATCTCTTAATTCCAAACTCCTAATTTGACACAGGTTATTATAAGAATCACAGAACGTAGAACAAATGGGGAAAAAAGGGCTCAGTGTATCATTACTTTATAAAATATTACATATACAAATTTAATTGTTTATGTAGTGAATATTTGTTGAATGGTGTGGAGAATTGGAGATTAAACTCACATGTGAAATCTACTACTCTGCATCATTGCTGACCTCACTCAGTCTTATATAAACACAGTTTAAATGTACTGGGTTGGCCAAAAAGTTCGTTTGGGTTTTCCCACACCACTGTACAGAAAAACCCGAATGAACTTTTTGGCCAACCCAATTATGAAGTTAAACTACAAGTTGTCAAGTCTTCCCTATCAAACTTTTATTCCTTTAATGTTAATTAGGCACCTGTAAGATAAAATGCATTGTTTTGATTTTGGAAAAGATATAAAAAAAGAGATGGACCTTGGCCTTGATAAATATTAGTGTCTATGGGAGAGAGAAGACAGGTTCATAAAGAAGCCAAGACATGAGACAGAAACAGACAGTTCCCATAAGAGATGCATGGAGATTACTGTCAGAGCCCAGAGGAGAAAATAACTCCTACTTGGCAAAACTTTGTAAACAGGATGGCATTTTAACTAGGTCTTAAAGGATGGGTAGATTTGGACATGGGACCATGGTAGATGAGAAGATTCCAAAAGAGGAACACCACAAACAATGTAAGAGATGGAGCTAAGCAAAGCCACAGTTGGAAAAAGGTGAGCAGAGTTCAGCTGCAAGGCTAATTTTTCCTGAAGGCACATGTAAGGAATGTAAGAACGGTACCTGCTCTACGTTGTTCATATCAAGCCAGTCTTGATCTTCCAGGTCTACTGCCATTTCTTCCAAATACACACAACGGCTGGGGATGCCATTCCCACTTTTCAGGCTTGGGTCACCTGGGAAATGGTTTTAATCTGGTAAGTTAAGGATAATGCTTCTGTCTTATACAGACAACTGATCTTGATGGCATTTCTCTTGAACCCCAAGTTTGACTCAGGTAATATCAGAATGATCTTGCCACACAGAGCAGTATCTACAGATTTAAATATTTTTTACCCCTTGAAGAGTATGTGCTTTGTTATAAACCTAACACCATGACATTTAAAGAGTAAATCCCAGACATCAGCACTAATTCTGGGGTTTAACTACAGATAGGGCACAGAGGGGAAACACTATCTGACCCTTCTTGGGGCTTTCATCTAAATGTTTAGGTCACCTCTGAGAAGAAAATGGATTTAGCTACCATTCCCATTTCCCTTTTAAGGTAGTAAAGGCAGTAGCTACATGGCCCAGTCAGTATCAAAATAGAAATGAAAGTTGTGTCTGTGTCAAAATTCTGCTTTAGGTCACATTAAAAGCTTCCTTGAAATATAAACCCTGTGTTCCAGGGAGTATGATGGGTTTGTTTAACCATCAGATACAATAAGTTTCTAGGAGCAAGTCCCTAGCCCAAGCAGGAAGGGCAGAGTAATAAATACACTAGCTGCAAAGATGTAACTCACTGTTGTCCAGAGTGATGAGGAAGATCCTTTGGATCATGTGATTGATGTTGAGCTGCTCACATATTTCCTGCTGTGAACGGAATGAGCGGCTAATCTCAGCCACAGAGTAATCAAATTCATCCAGGCTCTCTGACACACTATTATCTGAGTCATCTGGGCTGGCTGGGAGTTCATCTGCCAGAAGATGTAAGTCATTAACAGTTACAATGCTCTCTTTAAGAGAAAACCAAGTACACATGATAAATGTAACCAAGAGGAGGATAATTTTGGGTGTTAAGCAAGTTAACTATCTAATTAGTGAACATCTCAAGTCAGGCAACATCTTTTTTTAAAAATTAAGGTATCACGGACATATTAGTTTCAGGCGCACAACATAATGATTCGATATTTATATATATTGTTAAATGATCACTACAATAAATCTAGTTAACGTCTGTTACCATACATAGCTACAAATTTTTTTCTTGTGATAAGAATTATTAAGATCGACTTTCTTAACAACTTTGAAATACACAATACAGTACTGTTAACTACAGTCACCATGCTGTTCATTGCATCCCCATGGATTCTTTATTTTATAACTGGAAATTTGTACCTTTTGAAACCCTTCACCTATTTTGCCCATCCCCCCCAGCCCTCTGCCTCTGGCAACCACCAATCTATTCTCTGTATCTATCAGCTTGTTTTTTTTTTTTTTAAATATTCCACATAAGTGAGATCATATGGTATTTGTCTTTCTGACTTATATTCCTCAGCATAACGCCCTCAAGGTCCAACCACTGTCCACCTGTTGTTGCAAATGGCAAGATTTCTTTTTTATTTATGACTGAATAATATTCGTGTGTGTATGCATGTATGTGCGTGCATGTGTGTAATTACATCGTTTTCTTTATTCATCTGCTGATGGACATTTAGGATGTTTTCACATCTTGGTTATTGTATACTGATGCAATGAACATGGGGGTGCATATATCTTCTTGAATTAGTGTTTTTGTTTTCTTTGGGTAAATACCCAGAAGTGGAATTGCTGGATCATATGGTAGTTCTGTATTTATTTTTTTTAGGAATCTCCATTCTAGTTTCCATAGTGCCTGCACCAATTTACAATCCCAGCAACGGTGCACAAGAATTCCCTTTTCTCCACATCCTTGCCAACACTTGTTATTTCTTGTCTTTTTGATAATAGCCATTCTAAGAGGTATGAAGTGGTTTTGATTTACATTTCCCCAATTAGTGATGTTTTTTTTCATAGATTAGGGCACCTTTTAATGTACCCGTTGGCCATCTGTATGTCGTCTTTGGAAAAATGTTTATTCAGATCCTGTGCCCATTTTTAAATTGGACTGTATTTTTTGCTATTGAGTAATATCAGGAAACATTTTAAATACAGAATTCTGAAATCCCTGGCTATAAAATCTACCATATTTTAAAAACCAAAAGTTTTATTCTTTGTACTCATAATTAATTGTATTCCAAAATGCCAATAGTAGCAACACTATCTTCCCTACAGAATCCTAGTGGGTAAAGAATTACCCAATAGATCAGTATGCCTTTAATTATATTAAATATGGCTTGGGGCTTCCCTGGTGGCGCAGTGGTTAAGAATCCACCTGCCAATGCAGGGGACATGGATTCAAGCCCTGGTCCAGGAAGATCCCATGTGCTGTGGAGCAACGAAGCCCGTGCGCCACAACTACTGAGCCTGCGCTCTAGAGCCCACAAGCCACAACTACTGAGCCCGTGTGCCACAGCTACTGAAGCCCATGCGCCTAGAGCCCATGCTCTACAACAAGAGAAGCCACCGTGATGAGAAGCCTGCGCACTGCAATGAAGAGTAGTCCCCGCTCACCGCAACTAAAGAAAGACTGCGCACAGCAATGAAGAAGACCCAACGCAGCCAAAAAAACAAAAAACAAAACTTCATAGACTAAAAACTATCCTAATTGTCCTTTTAATGGGAATTTCTCTAATTATTAGTGAGACTGGATTTATTTTTTTGGCTGCACTGGGTCTTTGGTGCTGCACACGGGCTTTTCTCTAGTTGAGGCGAGTGGGGGGCTACTCTTCGTTGCGGTGCACAGGCTTCTCACTGTGCTGGCTTCTCTCGTTGTGGAGCACGGGCTCTAGGCACATGGGCTTTAGTAGTTGTGGCTCAAGGGCTCTAGAGAGCAGGATCAGTAGTTGTGGCGCACAGGCTTAGTTGCTCTGCAGCATATGGGATCTTCCCAGACCAGGGCTCGAACCCGTGTCCCCTACATTGGCAGGCGGATTCTTAACCACTGTACCTGAGAAACCCGAGACTGGATTTTTAAAGTAACTTGATTATCATATATAAATCATTTCTAACTTATTTTTGGCTGCATGGTGTGGCATGGCATGCGGGATCTTAGTTCCCCACCAGGCATTGAACCCATGCCCCCTGCATTGGGAGCATGTGTAGTCTTAACCACTGGACCACTAGGAAAGTCCCTGTTCCTAACTTTTGTTGTTTTCCCAATGAGTTACTTTTTTCTTATTAATTGTATCCTTTTATTTTTTATTAAGCAACTTACAAGAGCTTCTCAGAACGGCACTCACGCTAAAGGGGTATATAAGTAGGTTGTTCATTAA
The DNA here is from genome assembly GCF_000442215.2 of Lipotes vexillifer. NCBI lineage: Eukaryota > Metazoa > Chordata > Mammalia > Artiodactyla > Lipotidae > Lipotes > Lipotes vexillifer. Next base: position 1,182,135 of record NW_006783618.1, read on the forward strand.
AAGCTACACACAAGTCTGCATCTGCTTTTTCCCTCTACTGACAAAACCGTTAACTCTAAAAGTCCAGGCAAAACTCGCAGAAGCAAGAGTTGTGGGACTTCCCTGGTGGCGCAGTGGTTGAGAATCTGCCTGCCAATGAAGGGGACACAGGTTCGAGCCCTGGTCCGGGAAGATGCCGCATGCCGCAGAGCAACTAAGCCCGTGGGCCACAACTACTGAGCCTGTGCTCTAGAGTCCGTGAGCCACAACTACTGAGCCTGCGTGCTGCAACTACTGAAGCTCAAGAGCCTAGAGCCCGTGCTCCGCAACAAGGGAAGCCACTGCAATGAGAAGCCCGCGCACCACAATGAAGAGTAGCCCCCGCGGGCTTCCCTGGTGGCGCAGTGCTTGAGAGTCCACCTGCCGATGCAGGGGACACGGGTTCGTGCCCCGGTTTGGGAGGATCCCACATGCCGTGGAGCGACTAGGCCCGTGAGCCATGGCCGCTGAGCCTGCGCATCCGGAGCCTATGCTCCGCAATGGGAGAGGCCACAACAGTGAGAGGCCCGCATAACGCAAGAAAAAAAAAAAAAGAGTAGCCCCCACTTGCCACCACTAGAGAAAGACTGTGCGCAGCAACGGAGACCCAATGCAGCCAAAAATAAATAAATAAAATAAATAAATTTATATATATATATAAAAAAAGAATCCTCCTTTGAATGCAGGGGACACAGGTTTGATTCCTGTTCGGGGAATTAAAATCCCACATGCTGCGGGGCAACTAAGCCCGTGCTCTAGGGCCTGTGCCCCACAACTAGAGAGGCTGTGTGCTGCAACTACTGAGCCTGCGTGCTCTGGAGCCTGTGTACCACAACTAGAGAGAAGCCCTCACACTGCAATGAAGATCCTGTATGCCTCAACTAAGACCCGACGCAGCCAAATAAATTACTTTTAAAAAATAATAATAAATAAAAAATAAAATAAAATATCTTAAAAACAAAAAGAAGCAAGAGTTGCTTCACTGTGGTGACTTTAGTAAAAGTGAAGCTCAATAAAGGAGGCCAAAGGTTTTGGTAGAGTACTAACTGCTGGTGGAAAACAGGTTAGATCAGGTGGCCTGACAAATTCACTGTAAACAAACTAAGATGATGAGGTGCCAAAATAGTAACAAAAGGGCATGCACCTGATTTGTCCTCACTGCTTGGTGCCTGCACTGCTCCCAACCCTAGCCAGCCTTATGTCTGTTTATAGCCAGAAGGATGAGAGTTCTGTCACTCTATTCCTATACCACTCTATTCCCTTTTGAATTCCAAGAGTAATAGGTGCTGATTAGCAAAATTTCCCTCAACCACATACTTAAAAACTTTGTTTTCTCATTTCCTTATTTTTCCAACTCCTCACTCTCCATTCTCTCCTACAATCTCTTAATCCAAGGTTTCCCATTCTGATCCTATATCTTAGAAATCTGGGGAAGTTTTCAGAGACGGAGACTCAGAGCTGCCTATTTCTATCACATTTAGAAAGTCAGCATTACATGTATTTCTCCCTTGTTTCATCCATCACTTTGTCTACTACTCATGTGTCTTCCCCTGACCTCCTTTTTTTTTCTTCTTTTTTTAAAAAATTAAAAAAATAAATTTTTGGCTGTGTTGGGTCTTCATTGTTGTGCGTGGGCTTTCTCTACCTGTGGTGAGCGGGGGCTACTCTTCGTTGTGGTGCGCGGGCCTGTCATCACGGTGGCTTCTCTTGTTGCAGAGCATGGGCTCTAGGTGTGCAGGTTTCAGTAGTTGCAGCATGCAGGCTCAGTAGTTGTGGCTCACAGACTCTAGAGCACAGGCTCAGTAGTTGTGGCGCACGGGCTTAGTTGCTCCATGGCATGTGGGATCTTCCTGGACCAGGGCTCGAACCTGTGTCCCCTGCATTGGCAGGCAGATTCTTAACCACTGTACCACCAGGAAAGCCCCCTGACCTCCTTTTTATCCAATCCTAATCAGAGAGTAAGGCCACAACTTAGCTACATATCTGAATACTTCTGAAATAAACAAAATAAAGGGAAAATATAAACATTTCTCCTTTCCTAAAAACAATAACACTATTATTCTTTTTAGAGGAAGGAGAAGGGGAGCAATTTCTGGCTTGTAAGATTGTGAATACCCTCAGAAGACTAATATATTTGAGAAACAGCATCCTACTTCTCCTAGTCCATATGTTACCTTATAGGAGGGAGGTAGACTTGATCTTAATTTTGGTCCCAGATGAGGAAAATCATTTTTCTGATTAGTAAGATATTATCCTAATTTTTTTCACATTAAGGTTAAGGATCAGATTTTCCTAGATGTCTGTTCTGAAAGCAGTAAGTTATGAAAGTTGGCCACTCTATGGAGTGAAAGAAGCGTTCTGCTTGAGATAGACTCTGAAGCACTTGGCTTAAGAACAAATCTCATTTATTTCTCTACAGGCCAAAAAGCTTTTATAATTCTTCCTTCAAAAAAATAAAATAAAATATCTTAAAAACAAAAAGAAGCAAGAGTTGCTTCACTGTGGTGACTTTAGTAAAAGTGAAGCTCAATAAAGGAGGCCAAAGGTTTTGGTAGAGTACTAACTGCTGGTGGAAAACAGGTTAGATCAGGTGGCCTGACAAATTCACTGTAAACAAACTAAGATGATGAGGTGCCAAAATAGTAACAAAAGGGCATGCACCTGATTTGTCCTCACTGCTTGGTGCCTGCACTGCTCCCAACCCTAGCCAGCCTTATGTCTGTTTATAGCCAGAAGGATGAGAGTTCTGTCACTCTATTCCTATACCACTCTATTCCCTTTTGAATTCCAAGAGTAATAGGTGCTGATTAGCAAAATTTCCCTCAACCACATACTTAAAAACTTTGTTTTCTCATTTCCTTATTTTTCCAACTCCTCACTCTCCATTCTCTCCTACAATCTCTTAATCCAAGGTTTCCCATTCTGATCCTATATCTTAGAAATCTGGGGAAGTTTTCAGAGACGGAGACTCAGAGCTGCCTATTTCTATCACATTTAGAAAGTCAGCATTACATGTATTTCTCCCTTGTTTCATCCATCACTTTGTCTACTACTCATGTGTCTTCCCCTGACCTCCTTTTTTTTTCTTCTTTTTTTAAAAAATTAAAAAAATAAATTTTTGGCTGTGTTGGGTCTTCATTGTTGTGCGTGGGCTTTCTCTACCTGTGGTGAGCGGGGGCTACTCTTCGTTGTGGTGCGCGGGCCTGTCATCACGGTGGCTTCTCTTGTTGCAGAGCATGGGCTCTAGGTGTGCAGGTTTCAGTAGTTGCAGCATGCAGGCTCAGTAGTTGTGGCTCACAGACTCTAGAGCACAGGCTCAGTAGTTGTGGCGCACGGGCTTAGTTGCTCCATGGCATGTGGGATCTTCCTGGACCAGGGCTCGAACCTGTGTCCCCTGCATTGGCAGGCAGATTCTTAACCACTGTACCACCAGGAAAGCCCCCTGACCTCCTTTTTATCCAATCCTAATCAGAGAGTAAGGCCACAACTTAGCTACATATCTGAATACTTCTGAAATAAACAAAATAAAGGGAAAATATAAACATTTCTCCTTTCCTAAAAACAATAACACTATTATTCTTTTTAGAGGAAGGAGAAGGGGAGCAATTTCTGGCTTGTAAGATTGTGAATACCCTCAGAAGACTAATATATTTGAGAAACAGCATCCTACTTCTCCTAGTCCATATGTTACCTTATAGGAGGGAGGTAGACTTGATCTTAATTTTGGTCCCAGATGAGGAAAATCATTTTTCTGATTAGTAAGATATTATCCTAATTTTTTTCACATTAAGGTTAAGGATCAGATTTTCCTAGATGTCTGTTCTGAAAGCAGTAAGTTATGAAAGTTGGCCACTCTATGGAGTGAAAGAAGCGTTCTGCTTGAGATAGACTCTGAAGCACTTGGCTTAAGAACAAATCTCATTTATTTCTCTACAGGCCAAAAAGCTTTTATAATTCTTCCTTCAACAAATCTGCTTTCTACAGCTGCATGTGACTTGCTTTCCACACCTACGCCTATAACCTCAGTTTCCTATGTAAAAAAAAATTAGTATCCTTGTTATTAAGTATCTTTCAATAGGTGATTTTTAAAATAAAAGAGCTTGACAGCTTTGGGATCATGACTGGCATCTGTTACTCTAGAACCACCTGTTATCTGGTCTCTTCTTTATGCAGGGGATAGGACAGGGAGAAGAACCCAAAACAAAACAAACAACAAATATGAACCAAAAAAACACTTCTGCCCTAAACTTAAATTCTAGTTGCAATTAAGGACCCAAAGAATACTTAATTTGGGAAGACCCCATTCTAGGTCATCTCATCTGCTGCTACTGGCTTGTCCACTTACCAGATTGCTGCTTCAGCTGCTCTTTTTGGATTGCTGCAAACTGCTTGGCATCAGCCAGGGAGCCAAAAAGAGCAGCAAAGGGGTTACTTGAGATGTTGTTGTTATTCTCCTGGTCTGTCATTTCACTTTAAAGTATCCTCCATCCAGACCTAGGGGGAGGGGCTATAGAAAGGACAGGTATTAGACGCCGAAGGGCAGATAACGTAACAGTTATAATATTATCATAGTTGTTTCTTCTCCCATTTCTTGAATACATTTTGAAAGGGTTTGGGTAAGACTTGCCAACTCCTATTCCAAGATTCAAGACAATTTTTGGCAAAATGGTTAAAAACCTACCAACTGGACAAGTTGGCTTGATGTGGGGGTGGCTAAAACCAAAAAGCTTAAAAAATGTTCAGCTGGAATGCATTTATCTATTGACATGTTTCTATTTACTATACCTTTAAAAAATAGATTAAATAGAAAGAATTATTGAAGTCAAAGAGGAAACTCAGCTACTAATTGTAACAACAATGTGGCACTTAAAAGTAATATGACAAAAACTATGGATCTCCCATAAATCCCTAGGCTGGCTGACTAGTTCTCACTCACCACAAGCATAAGGTGGTGCTTGCACAGGCTTCTGTGACTTAAGAGTTGGAGCTGGGAATTCCTCAGCTACACAGAAACTAAATGTAAGTCTGTATGTCAGATGTGGAATTGCAAACCAGGACAGGAATCCGATTAGCAGCATATCGTGGGTTTTAAATCTATATTAAGCAATCTATCTCTACTTCTAGGCTTATGACTACTGATATTTTTTCCTCTAAAAACTAAATGGTCTTTGCTTAATTCTATATTTAACTTTCCCTATTTATCTGACTTTACAATACTGAAGAAACACAAATTCCTAATGTATACTATGAAATAGATATATACCTCAAAGGTATTTAAAGGAGCTGACTGAGCCGGCATTTGCACTCTTCTGATTACATTTCCTCATCCAAGCGCCAAGGGGACTCAGTGGGACAATGGGATGAGCAGAGCTCCCTGAAAGGCTTTCTCCCCTTTCTGAAATTTTAAGGCCAAAGCACAGAAATACAACCCTGAAAAGGGCGAGAAGAGACAAAGGGTATGAATATTCTGCTTACAAGGATGCTGAACTGCTACAAGGACAGAGGCCTTAGAAGGAGTGGGGTCAGAGACATAAATGTGGGAGAAAAAAAGAACGTTCGGTCTACCTTTACTTAATTGAATTAAGACTCCTTACAGAATCCTATTAACAAAAGCTAATGCAAGTCAGAAAAGTTACCCTTATTTTTTGGAGGAAGAGAGACTAACACTTTTTGACACTTCTTTTTTTTTTCTTCTACTTTTATTTTTTATTTATTTATTTATTTTTTAACATCTTTATTGCGGTATAATTGCTTTACAATGGTGTGTTAGTTTCTGCTTTATAACAAAGTGAATCAGTTATACATATACATATGTTCCCATATCTCTTCCCTCTTTGTCTCCCTCCCTCCCACTTTTTGACACTTCTGAGGCATCTCTACCAGTTGCTTCATGCTCCTGTCGTGCTTTCTGCATAAGAGCTAATGGCTACTGAGCTGTAATGACTCAGGCAGACAGTCTAGTCTTGTCTCAGCATGGTGCTGGGCTTTACTGCTTCAAGGAACTGAACTGTTAGATGTTGATCTATGTATTTTACTTTCTACTATGTATAGTTTAGTTGAGCTTAATAATGCAGAAAAGAAAGACAGCATATTTAGTGTTGGAATTAACAATCCTTGAGAGGTCTTTCCTCCCATTTAAACATTGCATAAGCTTAATTATTACCCCTAATTCATGTAGAGGCACCAAGAATTGTGTCACTGTTAGCTGACTACCACCCTACCTCTATTCTGAGGTACCCAGAGGAATGCAAAAAGTGTAGTGAGCTCTCGTTATTTTTCTGTCTGCAAAATATCAACCTCTTTTTTCAACATGACACCCACATTTTTCCTTTGGGGATCCAACCCATTCCCGGTCCATGTGTACAGAAGGGGATGACCTTACCCATTAGCTCCAGAAATGCGCATATGAATCTGGCCTGGCCAAAAAGAATACAGTATTCTCTGCCCAAAGTGACTGATTCAGGACTGGGCACAAGACCCTAGTAAGGCCTAACAGAATCAATGAACACCAGCTACAGGCCTTTGGCTAAATCTACAGAAAAGGGGACTCTTTTTTCCTGCTTGGGTTGTTAGGCTAGTAAGACAGGAAACTGGAGTTGCCATCTTTCTACCACCTAGAGAAGGCCTAGCCTAAAACTAAGCCAACATGTAGGAAAAGAGATGTGAGATGGAAAGAGTCTTCTCAGTTATAAAAAAGCCAGTAGATTTCCCTACATTGTGGAAGCCAATACAACTGAAAAGAGCTCAGATTAGTACAAAGGAAATGCATCACCTGTACCATCAATGCAGAAAGGAAGCGAGTTGAAACCTAAGAATCAGAACATAGGACACAGGCTCTTAAGACTATCAAGAGAGATAAAGAGGATTTATAATCACAAACGGCATTATTTCCTCCTTTCAATAATATACTGTTGCAGTATATAAAGCTAGCTTCCCACTACATTTTACCTATATTAACAGGATTTATAACTTTCTACACTGTATTCCTAATGTAGATCTTCTATCTTACTAGAAGGTAAGCAATTTGAACACAGGTTCATATCTGATTATTTTTTCTTCTGTACCTGGCATAGTCCGTAATCACAAAATCCCAAATAAATATGTATTGAATGATTCAATCTTACATGTAATTACTCCTGACCTTCTTGTAATCAATAGCAGCACCCATAATCCTACTTCAAGGTAAGGGTTTTACTGTTAGTCCTGGGTTGCAGTGGAAGGTCAAACTATTGGGCCAGACACTTGTGGCTCTTTGATATCTCAGAACGTGTAGAATAGAGAATGGAAATAAATCTCTGTTGTCATCTATGCTGTCTTTTTGAAAAACAAAAAGGGCTTTGCCTACCTCACTAAGCTCAACTTTCTCATATGTACTTAAAATCTATTTGAAGTAGTGCAAAAACTATTTTCATAGAAAAATAGCTAACACTGTGCAACCAGGAAAAGTTTACAGGAGAAAGGAGGACTGATCACTTGACGGGAACCTTTGTGGAGATGTCAGTTTAGATTTGTTCAATGATCACACAAATGTAAAAAGAGTACCCACTCCAAAAGAAAGGTCTGATAAAATGGCACCTTGATATTTTGTTTACTATTCAATGTCATCAGGAATTTATAATCTCCTACTTTCAACCGCCATACAAAGATAAAGTACTATCCTGTTGTCAGCCTTTGGCAAATAACCAATCAATATAACCACCAATCCTTAGATGTTTTTGGATTTGGTTTTTAAAAGACATCCTCTTTATTTATTTATTTACTTTTGGCTGCACGGCTTGCAGGATCTCAGTTCCCCGACCAGCGACTGAACCTGAGCCCTCTGCAGTGAAAGCACCGTAGTCCTAACCACTGGACCACCAGGGAATTCCCCCAAATAAGTCCCCTTTAAAAACACATTTCCCTCTTTTTTTTTTTTTTTTTTTGCGGTACGTGGGCCTCTCACTGCTGTGGCCTCTCCCGCCGCGGAGCACAGGCTCCGGACGCACAGGCTCAGTGGCCATGGCTCATGGGCCCAGCCGCTCTGCGGCATGTGGGATCTTCCCGGACCGGGGCACAAGCCCGTGTCCCCCGTATCGGCAGGCGGACTCTCAACCACTGCGCCACCAGGGAAGCCCCACGTTTCCCTCTTATACGCATGCTGCAAGACTCTACATTGATAAATGCTGTCTATCTCCAGTCCTACAAAATCCTCTCACCTCTCACTCTTTATAAAGAGTACTGCTAATCCCTTAAGGAGCACTGTCAGCTTTTAAAGAAGTGAGCACATAAACGTTTTAACATCAGATTTGGTACTGCTTTTCAACAGAAATACTTGGAATACTTCACAAAACTAGGATTGTCAAAATCAAGCTTTAGGGTTTCCCTAGTGGCGCAGTGGTTGAGAATCTGCCTGTCAATGCAGGGGACACGGGTTTGAGCCCTGGTCTGGGAGGATCCCACATGTCACGGAGCAACTATGCCCGTACGCTACAACTACTGAGTTTGTACTCTAGAGCCCGCGAGCCACAACTACTAAGCCCGTGCATCTAGAGCCTGTGCTCCACAACAGGGGAGGCCACTGCAATGAGAGGCCCGCGCACTGCAGCGAAGAGTAGCCACCACTCGCCACAACTAGAGGAAGCCCACGTGCAGCAACGAGGACCCAATGCAGCCCAAAATGAAATAAATAAATTAAAAAAATCAAGCTTTATTAAATTATACTCCATAAGGTCTCTTTCCTGGTGAGTAATACATAGATCAAACCAAAAAAGGAATTTAAAAAATGTTTTCATTGTTACACGTTCAGGCCTTTGTTGTGGCAACAGATCCTTCCATCACATCAGCAAGCTAGAAGGATCTCATCAAGTCGCAAAGCACACAGCATTCCTTCCTGGACCCCATTTTATCTCAGGACGGCTCCCAGGTGAGACCAAAACAGACCAAGGCAGTGAGACTAAACATATCCTTGTCCTGGGAGTGAAAAACTGAATCCAAAGAGAAGACCATCAAGTATAAGCTCCTGAGCTCTGGTTACTCAATTTTAGAAATGTCTTCTAAACCCAACTGCTGAGGGAGCAAGAAGCAGAGTGCCAGGAGAGTTTTGAGTGGTGAACTGATCACCTGCTTTTAGAAATATCAACACCTTGCCATATGGATTCGACTGGTTTGACTACTGCGACTCGTGCTTAATTTTCTCTTCTTTGGCACCTAGCTTTTTGTTGTCTACTCTTTACATTTTGTCCCTCAAGGTTCCATAAGGGATTCGCGGCACAGAGGGAGACCCACCCACTCGGGGCACGTTCTAGAGAAAGAAAACCAAAGATAATGCAATGCCAGGATTCGGCCTTTTCCAGGAGGGAAACGGCAAAGAAGGGCAGAGATGCCAGAAGCTGGAGCACTGTATGGGGTTCCCAAAGCAGACAGGGTCGAAGTTCATGAAGGAGACAGTGTTTAGGAAAGCACAGGAGAAGGCATTTGGAGGAGGTAAGAATGCAGACGTTTGGACTGGCATTCGACTAGGAGAAAAAAAATCCCATTGGAGACTCAACGATCCCCTCCCCTCCAGCTATATCCCCTCTTACCAGAGCCTGAGGGCCAGCAGCGACGACACCACAGAACCTCAGCGGCCGAAGCGTTCCCACTTCCGACTCAGCACGGCAACCGGAGCTAACGTCATGACAAGGCGCCGGGCCTTGTGGAATCTCATCTGGGCGCCGGAAGCTGGGTGTGTCGTTCTGCGCTGGAAGCGGGCGCGCAAACATCCCCACTGCGCATGCGCCAACTGGCTTGGGCGGGGCGGAAGTGGCCGGAAGTGGATTTGGGGTTGGATTGGGGGCGGGTCAGGTTGAGTTGGGAGCGGGTTGTGGTGGAGCTCAATGGGATATGCGGCTCTCGGAAACCCATGTGTCAGCGGCACGTATGACTTGGTGGACCCTGGCACTGCTAAGGCCTCTGTGGACCTACGCTAATTGTCCCACCGATCTTAGGCCTTTTTGAAACAGCTTCTGTAACTCTTCATAGATAATTATTATCTATGAAGCAATAACAGTAGCATTAACAATAACTGAAACTTGTGAACTGTTATTACGTACCCGGAAACGTGTTAAGATATGCTTTGATTGGAGTGCAGTTTTCTTATTTGTAAAGTGAAGACGAGTACATCCTAAAGGTTACTTTGAGGTACACAAAGGCAAAGGAAGCAGCATACTTTTCAAGCATGAAAGTGAAAAGACAATTCATAGAGTGACAGAAAATATTTGTAAATAACATATCTGATAAAAAGTTAATATCCAGTTATATAAAAAGCCTATAACTCAACAACAAAAAACCTAAACAACTTGATTAAAGAATGGACAATGGGCTTGAATAAGCATTTCTCTATAGAAGATATATAAATGGCCAATAAGCACATGAAAAGAAGCTCAATGTCACTTATCATTAGGGAAGTGCAAATTAAGACCACAGTGAAATACCACCTCATACCCATTAGGAAGGTGATTATGAAAAAAAATAGAAGATAAGTCTTGGTGAGGATGTGGAGAGATAGGAACCCTTGTGCATTGCTGATGGGAATGTAAAATAGTGGAGCACTTTGGGAACAGTTTGGTGGTTCCTCAAAAAGTTAAACGGAATTATCATATGATGCAGCAATTCCACTTCTGGGTAAATACTCCAGAGAATTGAAAGCAGGGACTCAAACAGATACTTGTACACCACTGTACATAGCAGTATCATTTGTAATAGGTGAAAGGTGGAAACAACCCAGAATGTCTATTGACGGGTAAATGGACAAACAAAATGTGGCATATACATACACATGATTATTAAGCCTTAAAAAGGAAGGAAATTTTGATACTTGCTATGAACCCTGAGAACATTATGCCAAGTGAAATAAGCCAGACACAAAAGGACAAATATTGTATGACTCCACTTATATGTGGTACCCAGAGTAGGCAAATTCAGAGACAGAAAGTAAAATACAGGTTACCAGGGGTGGGGTGAGGGAGGAATGGGGAGTTATTGTTTAATGGGTAAAGTGTTTCTTCAGGATAATAAAAAATTCTGAAAATGAGAGTGGTATTGGTTGCACAACATTGTGAATGTACTTAATGCCACTGAATAGTATACTGTAACACACAAAGACACACACCCCAAATGTTGAGCAATCTTAGAGTGCCTATTATGTTCCAGCATTGTTCTAGCTCCTGAAGCTACAGTAGTGGAAAAAAAATACAAGTTTTCCTGGAGCTTACAATCTGGTGAGAGTGGAGTGGTAATGTAGCATTTAAAATTAATGTGCACAAGGTGGATTATTCAATAAATACTTCCAGAATAAGTGGGTAGCTATGGATTTAAATGTTAGTCAATATATTAGACCTTTACACTAAAATTAATTCAAGGTGGATCAAAGACTTAAATATATAAAGTGAAACCAGGAAAATGCTATAGGAATTAATGGGAGAAGTTTTGTAAAAGAATAATCTAAGAATGGGAGAAGGCCTTTCTAAATAATAAACAACCCAGAAGCCATAAAAGAACAGTGAATTCTACTACAGTCAAATATTTATAAAATGTGTATAGAAAACCAACCATAAGTCAAGTCAAAATCTAAATAACAACGCTGGAAAAATATTTGCAACTAATGCCACAAACAAAAGATCTATTTTCCCAAATATGTAAAGAGTTGTTGCAAGTCAATAAGAAGAAGATCAGGGGCTTCCCTGGTGGTGCAGTGGTTAAGAATCCACATGCCAATGCAGGGGACCTGGGTTCAATCCCTGGTCTGGGAAGATCCCACATGCCATGGAGCAACTAAGTCCGTGTGCCACAACTACTGAGACTGTGCACCACAACTACTGAAGCCCGTGCACCCTAGCGCCTGTGCGCTACAATTACTGAGTCCACTCGTCACAACTACTGAAGCCCACACACTCTAGGGCCCGCATGCTGCAACTACTGAGCCCACGTGCTGCAACTACTGAAGCCCGCTCACCTAGAGCCTGTGCTCCTCAACAAGAGAAGCCACTGCAATGAGAAACATGTGCACCGCAACGAAGACCCAACGTAGCCAATAAATAAATAAATAAATAACACTAAGAGAAGGGGTTATATTCTAAACACCAAGAGTAACAGTAAAAAACAAAAATCAAAGGATATGAGCCTGTATTTCATGAGAAGGAAAAACAAATGGTTAGGAAAATGCAGATTAAAATTAAGCTGAGATGCCATTTTTAACTTATCAGATTGGCAAAGTTCAAAAAATTTAATAGTACACTGTTAGATTGTGTATGGAACAGTAGACACTCTTGTTAGGATTATGTATTGGTCCAACCTTTATGAAGTGCAATTTAGTAATATTTAATTAAATTACAGGTGCAAATACATTATGGTCCTACAATTCCATTTATTTGTATTTGTTACAAATAGTCTTAATGTTCAAAATGACATTTATTGTTAGAAATAAAACTGTAAAAACAAGACATATGAGAAATCTTTGTGACCTTGGGTTTGGCAAGGATTTCTTAGACATGACATCAAAAGCACAATCCATTAAAAAAAAATGGATAAAACAGACTTCAGCAAAATTTAAAACTCTTGCACTTCAAAAGACACCATTAAGAAAATGAAAAGACTAGTCACAGACTGGTAGATATATCTGCAAATCATGTAGCTGATAAAAGACTTGTATTCAAAAATATATAAGAACTTTTACAGTCCAATAGTAAGAAGAAAAACAACTCAAAAAAAAGAGTTTTGAACACACGCCTCACTAAAGATATGATAAGAATAGCTATTAAGCACGTGAAATGATGTTCAACATTGTTAGTCGTTAGGGAATGCAAATTAAAGCCACAATAAGACACTATTTTACATCTACTAGAATGGCTATACTAAAAAAGATAGTAAAAAATATTTGTGAGGATGTGGAGAAACAGGAACCTCATTCATCCATCGCTGGTGGGAATGTAAAATGGAACAGCCAGTTTGGCAAACTGGCAGTTTCTTAAAATGTTATACATAAATTTACCATACAACCCAGCAATTTTTCACTCCTAGATATCAACCCAGACAAATGAAAACATATGTCCACACGAAGACTTGTACGAGAATGTCCAGAGCAGTATATTGTATGACTCCATTTATCCAGAAAAGGCAAATCTAAAGAGATAGAAAAGAGATTAGTGATTGCCTGGCATTGAAGGTGAGAACAAGGAGTGACTGCAAAGAGCACAAGAGATCTTAAGAGACTGATGGAAATATTCTAAATCTGGATTATGGTGATGGTTGTACAACTGGGTAAATTTGCTAAAAATTACCGAGAACAGATGAATCACTTAAAATGAGTGAATTTTATGTAAATTATACCTCAATACAATTAAAAAAATGACATTTATACAGTCATTGTGGCATTGTAAGAGCAAAAGAACAAACTTAAATGTCCATCAATAGAGGACTGGTTAAAGAAATTATAGGGGATCTGTACAAAGTGGCTGCATAAAAAAAAGAGCTCCTTTATATATTGGTATGAAGTAATCTTCAGGTTTTACTAGGTGAGAAGTGCAAGATGTATAGTATGATAACATTTGTGTGAAAAATAGGGGAAGGAAGAAAAATGTGTACTTAAGAGTTTGCTTGGGGACCTCCCTGGTGGCACAGTGGTTAAGAATCTGCCTGCCAATGCAGGGGACATTGGTTCCATCCCTGGTCCGGGAAGATTCCACAGGCCGCGGAGCAACTAAGCCCGTGTGCCACAACTGCTGAGCCCATGTGCCACAACTACTGAAGCCCGTGCGCCTAGAGCCCATGCTCCACAACAAGAGAAGCTACTGCAATGAGAAGCCAGCGCATTGCAGTGAAGAGTAGCCCCCACTTGCTGCAACTAGAGAAAGCCCACGTGCAGCAATGAAGACCCAAAGCAGCCAAAACCAAACCAAACAAAAAATCACGATGCATTTGTCATCCATAAGAAAAAAAAAAGAATTTGCTTATGTATGCCTAGAATACCTCCGATATATAATACTTTAAATATCTTGTAAAGCTATGTAAGAAACTAGTATTATTATTTGCCTCTGTAGAAGGCAAAGAGGGAGGCGGAGGGAGACCTTTCACTGCATATTAGAACCATGTGAATTATGACTTATAAAGAAAGTAAATAAAAATTAAAACTTAAAAAAATAGTATTCAAATAAAGGAGGTTATTTGACCTTTTCGTTTTTCTTTTACAGAAAAATTACTTCCAATAGGTGGCGCTCCTGAAACACCATACAAGTTTTACTTTACTTTTTTTTTTTTTTTTTTGAGAAAAATCCGAATTTGCTCTGATGGCCTTTCTTCTCCATTTGTCACCTTTGGGAATCTTGAGTCTAGATTTAGGGTTGAAAATCTCTACTAGGATTGCTCCAAAATGTATTGCTCTGTTTCTGAGAACTGGATAGAAGGGATAACACCTGGATTAAAAGAGAAAAATTGCAACTGGTTCAGAAAACCAAATAATGCTTGGGCCCTGTTTTCCTGACTGAAATTTCTGGTTGATTGAATTAGAACTTCTGATTGATTGCTTGGGTGATTAGAAGGATAATATAGGTTCAGTGATTCTTAACTAAGGGCGACTTTGCCTCCCGTGGGGATACTTGCAATATCTGGAGATATTTTTGTTGTCACAGCTGGGGAGTACTCCTGGCATCTGGTGGACAGAGGCGAGGGATGCTGCTAAAAATCCTACAATGCACAGGAGAGTCATCCCCCTCCCCCCAAGGAATTATCAATCAATCTTCCCTACCCCCCCATCCTTATAGCTGTTTGGGGAAAGGAGATAAACTTGGCAGTAGTTGGGAAGGCAGGTAGTGCAAAGCCACTTTCTTAGAATTAGTGTAGAGAGACACACCTACTCTGAGTTCTGGGCTCAATTCTTCCTCAGATGGTTTCCTTGAAGGTGGCTGTATTGGTCATCTTCCCGTTCCTTAAGGGGCTAAAAAGGATAGTACAGTCATAATCATTTTCCATCATCCTCTGTGAATTAATTTGATGCATATTTATTTTCTAATTAAAAAAATTATTTTTAGCTTTCACTCTTTATTTTTTTCACCTTTCTTCATATATATATATACTTAAAAAATTTTTTTATTGGAGTATAGTTGATTTACAATGTTGTGTTAGTTTCAGGTATACAGCAAAGGGAATCTATTATACATATACATATATCCACTCTTTTAAAAAACTTTTTTTTTAAGATTCTTTTCCCATGTAGATCATTATAGAGTATTGAGTAGAATTCCCTGTGCTATACAGCAGGTTCTTATTAGTTATCTACTTTATATATAGTAGTGTGTATATGTCAATCCCAATCTCCTTATTTATCCCTCCCTGCCCTTACCCCCTGGTAACCATAAGTTTGTTTTCTATTGATGCATACTTATTGAGTGCTTTTTATGTTCAAGGCTTTGGAGTGGTTTCTTCATGGTCCTGGGGGTGGGAGAGGACAAGAATGGAGGCTCTGTATCTAGTTTCTCTGTGTGTTCTTCAACTTTTTGTCACTAGACCCTGACCTCAGTCTCTCTCAACCCTTCTCTTTATTTCGTCCATTCTACCCAAAGGGATAACGATGCCATCGTCTGGTATGTCCTAAGCAGTTTCTTCCAAATAACTTGCCCCCCCATTCCAAAATTTTACCACTACTAACTAGCAATGTCTCTTTCACTTCACATTCCCTTACCTGATAGAGCTGGTCATTGGACAGCAGTGTCTGCTTGTCTGAAGCTGCACAAAAAATAAACAAAATGTACACATACACAAGATAGAATAAATAATATACTGGGATATATTCACCCAATGGAGTACTGAATAGCAATGAGAATTAGTGAAAAACATCTACATATAACACTATGGATAGATGTCACAAGCATATTGTTGAGTAAAAGAAGCCACACACAAGAGTACTTACTGTATAAGTCTATTTACGTAAGAAACAAAAACAGGCAAAATGAATCGATGTTGTTAGAAGTCAGGTTAGTGGTCGCTTTTGGGACTAAGTGGAGGCTGGAAATGACCACAAGTGTTAATTCTCTTTCTTAAACTGGGTGCTGGATTCATATGTGTGTTTGCTTTGTTAGAAAAGTTTTTTGACCTGTGTGTATGTGATTCATGCACTTTTCTGTATGTATGTTTTACTTCAAGAAAGAGTTTTTTAAAAAGCACAGAGGACAAATCAGAAAGAGTTGGATCTTGAGATAGGCAAATATGCTGTGAAAACACCAAGTGTCTTTTTCTCCTCCCTACAGAACCAGAGCCCCACCCAGTCGTGCTCATCAGTGACACGTGCCAACCCAGTCTTTCCTATTGGTTCTATCTTGGTAGGAAGAAGGCTCAGGGTCCCAGGTCGTCTCACCTCTCATCTAAGAGCATTCTTTTACCTCTTGACTGGCGAACTCCTTCCTGTCCAGCAATGTGGTAGACCCCAACAGCAAGGAGGAAAATGCTGATGATTTCAGCGAAGATAAAGCCAGACACAGTGGCTGAATTCAGCTCAATGCAGTTCTGACACACTGTGGGGAAAGGGAAGGATAAACCTCCTTTGAGGTGTGAAAGTTGTTCTGGATTTTTTTTCTCCTGAGATAATACCTCTGTCTAGGGCAGAAGACTGTTCTCTCTGTGGGTGGTATGGCAAGGGAATTGCCTGGGAAGATCGTTGGGCTGAGAACTCAACGCTTTTTGATGTTCCTCTGTCCCCCAGGAGTCCTGGGGAAGCCCATGTAGTATTACTACCAGCGACTATTGAAATATAAGGAAGACCAGATCCCATTCTCCATGCTCAACTGCCTTCTACATTTCTGTTGCTTACCGTGTAGTCTCCCCTGTCTCCCTTACCTGCCCTAACTCACTTTATATAAACTGCTGACTGCTCCATCTGTGGGGCCTACCCAAAAGTGAGTCAGGCTTTACAACACAGGCTATGCTTTTTCAAGAATTTGGGGGAACTGCTTTGTTAAATTCAAAAAGAAGTAAGTTGAGGGACTTCCCTGGTGGTCCAGTGGTTAAGTCTCCATGCTCCCAATTCAGGGGGCCAGAGTTTGATCCCTGGTCAGGGAATTAGATCCTGCATGCTACAACTAAAAGATCCCACATGCCACAACTAAAGATCCCCCATGCCTCAATGAAAATCCCACGTGCCGCAACTAAGACCCGGCGCAGCCAAATAAATAAATTAAGAAAAAAAAAAGAATTATGTTGCGATTAAGAAAACTGGCTCTTACTTCAGCGTTTAGCATCTATTTCCACACTCACCCCAGACAAGAAGCTCACCAGAACAGCAAGTACTGTTTAATTTCGCACAAGCAAACCGAAGGGGATACGTACTTCTATAATATACTTGGAGTGATTTTGAACGGTTCTTTGATCCTTGACACCAATATATCCCTCGAGGGTCCTTGGAACTACTTCCAAGATTCCAAGTGTTTTTACTTGTGTTTACAGGACTTATTTCCACCTCATCTTTAAACCATCTGATAACTTTTTCATTCATGTCACAAGTCAGAAGTACTGAACCATCTTCTCGATTGTCATCCACTTTTACTGAAAAAGGAAATGTCTGTTAAGATCTTGCCTCTGAAATTGTCCCTGTCCCAGGGCATCAGGAGAAGACCATGACAGTACTGCTTCTTAAGCTTTAATGTGCACATGAATCACATGGGGTCTAGTTAGAATTTCAGGTTTTGTTCAATATCTCTGGGGAGGGACTGAGATTCTGCATTTCTAACATGCTCCCAGGTGATGCCAATGCTGTTGATTCATAGGCTGTGCTTTGAGTAGTGCCTAGCTGCTAGGGTCCTGTTTCTCCTCCAAGAACCAGAACATTAATTGTTTAGCTACAGGAAAGCTGCCAGGGAGGTCAAGACTAGCCACTGATTTGGGTGACACTGGAGAGGTTTGCTGTCTATCCTTCATCATCCCATCCCTTCTTAGCTCTTTGCTTTTGCTCCTATAGGACTACTGTTGTGGGAAGCCATATTTCCATGAATTACCTCAGAGGTTGATGATAGAAAGAAGCCATTTCCCCTACCTTCATTCAACTGCACCATAGTACCTGTAGAGACAGAAGAGAGACAGCGGATCAGCTGGGCATGGAGTCATTCAGATCCCCTGATGTATCATTTCCACGGTCATTTGAGGCCAACATGGAGAACGAGAGCCTAATTCATGCGAGTGACAGTATCTATACCCATTTCTTTGGATTGTTGCCTAAATCACCAAACCGAATTTAGGGTGTTGTATAGCAAAGAGTTTGTCTGGTCTTTCTCCTGGGTTGCTGGGAGGGAGTTTCTCAACCCGTGGAATTTCATGAATGACAGGATTGCCTTTGTGATTCTTCGTGGGCCCTTGGATCACACATGAGTTTATGCTAATGAGATGACTCAGGATGGGACTGGTCAAGACCAAACATGTGATTGGAGAATTGGGGCTTTGAGCCCTAGGAGGGAGAGGAGGACTGGAGATTGAGTTCAGTCACATGACCAATGATTCAATCAATCATGCCTATGTAATGAAACCCCAATAAAAACTCATTCGTACTTCCCAGTTGGTGAATATATCAATGTGCCAGGAGGGTGATGTATTTTAATATCTGAAGGAGAGGGCATGGAAGCTCTGTGTTCAGGACCCTCCCAGACCTCACCCTATGTGTCTCTTCATTTGGATAGATCTGATTTTATTTTTTATAATAAAACTGTAGTAGTAAGTATAGGGCTTTCCGGAGTTCTGTGAGTTGTTCTAGCAAATTCTGAGGGGGTTCTTGGGAACCCTCCACATTTGTAGGCAGTTCGTTAGAAGTGTGGGTAGTCTGAGGATCCCTGAACTTGTGCCTAGCTTTTAAAGTGAGGGCAGTCTTTTTGGGGACTGAGCCCTTAACCTTTGAGGTCTGACACTAACTCTGGACAGTTAGCATTGCAGAACTGTATTGCAGTATCCGTAAGGGTATTGCCTGTACAGTGTGGAATGCTCTGCTCCTTTAGCAGCTAAAGCCCTGGCAAAGACTGGGTGTGCACTAGCTAAAGTCTTTTAGAGCTGAGTTACTTCTAAAACCTTCAGCCTTGGCGATCCATTTTTTGTGGAAACCCTGAATGTCCCAAAGGAGTTAGCTATTAAATAGCCCTCAAATCTGTCTCAAAACTCAGAGTAGTAGAGTTGCATGGTAGACATACTATACAGAACCAACACTGGAGTTCAGTTCAATTGGATTTAATCCAAACACTTACCACTATTATGTGTCTGACATGAGTAACGAGTGTGGAAGAAAAGGGTGGTGATACAAATAACTAGCTGCCGCTTTTGAAGAGTTTACAATGAAGTGGGAAAAAAAAACACACACAAATGTAATAGTACTTAGAAATTATCATTTAGTGTTTGTATAAATGCATATGGGAAGGGGTAGAAACTATTGATTTTGACCAAGGGTGAGGGGACAGGGAAAGCTTGACAGAGAAGATGGCATTTGGTTCTGCCTTGAAGAATGAGTAAGAATTCACCAGACAGAGAAAGAGTTTCCAGGTAGAAAGAATAGCTGAACAAAGATACAGACTTGGAAAAGGACAAAAGAGGTAGTTTGGCTAGAGGTAGAGTTTGTTATGGGGAGAGATGGGGGAATAGATCAAAGTGTGATGGAAACAGTTGGAAGGAGTCAACAGTCTTAGAACTTCATACAGGGGTGAACTGTTTATGAACAGTTCACCCAGCACAGTGCCTGGAACATGGTAGGAGCTTTATATATTTCGAATGAATGTATGAGTGAATAAATGAGTAAATGAAGATAAAGAAAAGCAAGACAAAGAGTTAAGCAGATTTCTAACTAGCTCTTCTCCCCATTCACCTGATCACCATGGGAGGAAAAAAGAGTCCCCTCATTCTAACTCTGATTCAAAACTCCCCATATCCCCTCCCTCTTGCATCTCCCTCCCACCCTCCCTATCCCACCCCTCTAGGTGGTCACAAAGCACCGAGCTGATTTCCCTGTGCTATGCGGCTGCTTCCCACTAGCTACCTATTTTACATTTGGTAGTATGTATACAGACTTAAACTTTTGAATATATTCTTATATCAGTGGATGTCTCTTTAGCATTTCATAATCATGGTGATTTTCTCCTTCTGGAAAGGTGGTCACGCACCGAGCTGATTTCCCTGTGCTATGCGGCTGCTTCCCACTAGCTACCTATTTTACATTTGGTAGTATGTATACAGACTTAAACTTTTGAATATATTCTTATATCAGTGGATGTCTCTTTAGCATTTCATAATCATGGTGATTTTCTCCTTCTGGAAGCTCTCTACTCCCTTGGTTTCTATGGAATAGCACTCATCCGATTATTTCAGCTCTTGGATCATTCCCTTATCTCTTTACTGACATGTTTGTTCTCTAACTATTCCTTAAAGGTGGTATCCTCACAGTTCTATCCTCAGCCTCCTCTTCCTCACATCTCTCATAGTTCTTGCGTGATTTCAACGACTTTCAATGTGGAGAGGATCACCTCTAGTCCAGATTCCAGGCATCGGCCCAGTTCATCCACTTCCTACTGTATTTCCAACTGAATATTCGTTCAGGCAACCTTTATTGTACCTTACACTCAATCTGGCAACGTTGAAACTTATCTCTTCAATTAGACTATGAGCTAATTGGAGCAGAAGGTTTTTATTCACCTTTATACCCTTCTAGCCTAACACGTAATAGGATCTCACACGTATTTGTTGACTAGCTGACCAACAGAGTGAGTGAATGCTTCATAGATCTACTCCTAACTCCAGCTCTGAGTTAAGGAACACATACCTTTTCTCTTCAGATTCCTGGCCTGTGCCCTTTGGGCTACATTCAAACCTAAGATGGTGGCATCCGGATTCTCTCTCAAGCCAGTAAAGTCATCTGTTTTGATTTCTTAAGAGACAAAGACTCCATCGCTCCCATGGAACACGGCTTCTCTTTAGCAGAGAGCAGTGAGAAGCTTCATTTATGCCCTTCCTTCTCTGAACTTTAGGGTGACAGCTTGAGGTTAGGGGATCCCAAGATTCTTGCCCTCCGGTTATGGCTTCTTCCCTTGAGCCCTTCTCCAGACTGCCAGACCCCCCTAGCGGGCCCTTACCTTGAAGAAGGGTGAGAGCCAGGATGAGGCCCGCCAGACGCTTCCCCTGCTCCATAGCAGCCTCTGTTCTTCTGCCGCAGAAGCACTGAGCAGCCCCTAGCAGCCAGCCAGCCAGCCTGTGCTAGCGTGTAGCCTGGCTCCGCCCAGCATCCTTAAGGCTGGGGCCCCTGTGAGAAGGCAAGAACCCGGAGCCTCCACCCTCTGCTTCAAGTGTGGGCAGTGGGTGGGGGCAGGGCTCAGGAGGGCTGCAGGTGCAGATACCTCTGGCTTTTCAGTTAAGGAGAGGAGCGTGGGTGGTGGAGGGGAGGGAGCGTGAGGGAGTGCTGGATTCCCATCTCAGAGACTCAGCTTGTACAGAAAGCCACCTTGGGTGCTGGGCAGGAGGTGGCCTGGGCCGCTTTCTTTTTATGAGGGGAAGATAAATGTTTCTGCCACCACTTGTTACTTGGATCTCAGCCAGCTGTTGCCTGTTGCTAGCTGTTGTTGTTAGAACTAGTGAATTTAGGTGGGAACTCTTAGGTGCTTGGGGCTGGAACTCTGAACAGAAAGCCACCTCAGTCCAGGGATTTTTTTCACTGCTCTCTTGAGATGAGATCATCAAAGTGGTGCCTGCCTGGAAAGGAATAGGTAGGACAATTCCACCAACACAGACCATACATTTCCAAGGACTAGGGTCAGCTGTGTTCCCAGGATCTCAGGCCCCTCAGCTGGTCAGCCAGTGAATTGAGAAAAATGTACAGAGCTCTCATCATGTGCCACGCACAGGCCAGGTGCTGGTGATACAGAAGTGAGCAAGACATGTACGCTCTCTACCCTCAGGTAAATTACAGTCTAACTGCGACAGTGTAGACAGTTTGGGATTTCCATAGCCCAGAGCAAAAAAGTCCATTTGTCTCCTGGGGAGGCTCAATTGTGCTGCGAGTTAATCATATTGTTATTAATAACTCTCTCTCTTATTGAGAACATATGAAGTGTCAGGTACCATGGAAACATTCCATTCGAATTCTTCTCATGGTACTGAGGGAATCATGCTCTGAAGAATTCTGTGACTGGCTCAGACCCAGCAGGTAGGCAGTATTGGAGCCAGGATGTAAATCTCTCGTTAGGGGGCTCCCAAAGCTCAAACTCCCACTGGTAAGAAGGGGACGCGGATTCGTGCCCCGGTCCGGGAGGATCCCACGTGGCGCGGAGCGGTTGGACCCGTGAGCCATGGCCGCTGAGCCTGCGCGTCCGGAGCCTGTGCTCCGCAACGGGAGAGGCTACAACAGTGAGAGGCCCGCGTACCGCAAAA
>NW_006783618.1:1204623-1207991 GCF_000442215.2 Lipotes vexillifer
GGGGAGAGGCCCAAAGATGGGAGGCCCCCGCTCCCCAAAAAAAAAAAAAAAAAAAAAAAAAAAAAAAAAAAAGAAGCTACTTAATGTGGTGTCCCAGGCGGCCCAAGGAGGAGCTCGGGTAGGGTCCCAAGAAAGACCAGGAAAGGGAGGAACCTAGCTGATATGGCTTATGGGTTGGGGTTCACAGCTTGTCTCAAGGGTTTTGAGAGGTGGCAGTTTTTAGGTGGTGAGTAAATGTAGTGATGTTGCTGACAGGAACTCAGAATTTCTTGTTTTTCATCAGTGACTCAAGAAAGGACACCCTGAATCTCCTTTTACTTCCTAGAAGTCCAGGCAACCTTTTCCATATCCTCTGCTTCCCCCTTGTACCCCTCTCCCACCCTCCATGCTCTGAGAAAGAGCGATTTGCACCTGCTTCCTTCCTACCCCACCCCCAGCCTACCTCTACCCTTGCAGCCTCCCATCACCAACAGCAGGGAGCAGAGAAATAGGCGTCTTCTAGTGCCTCCACCACCCTTTACTTTTTCCGGGTGCACATGAGTCAGTTGGGGGAAGGCAGCTTTCACCTTGGCTGATAGTTCTGTGACTTGGGTCTGTCTTCTGGATGAATTCTGCTGGAAGATGGAACACAGAAGTTTTCTGTCTGGTCTGATACTGGCTGCCCTTCTCTCCCAAGGTAAGGCTTCTCTGGGTGGATGGGGGCATCTTGGAGAAGGGACCTAAGACCTGGAATGTGGTCCACTTGAAAGTCCTTCTCAATGCTAGCTTCAATTCACCAGGCAGCGTTGTCAAGGAGGGCCGTGTTGGGACGTAGCACAGGGTCTGGGAAGCACAGGCTCTTGGCTTTGGCTGAATCCAGCTAGGGGGTGCATCTTTGCCTTGAATGTCTCTCTGAAGACCTTAGGCCGGAGATCTGTAGGAAGTGTTGCAGTATGTGTGTGCCTTAGCCTAGGGCTGGTAATGGGAGCACTGTTCCTTCTAGAGCAGAGAGCCTTTGGGATCCAGGACTCTTGGTCATTTGGCCATCATGATGTCACCACCTGAGGCCATGGCCCAGCACTTAGGGGAATGCTTTAAGAGAAAAGTTAAATTGAGACTGAGCAGGAGGGAGGGCAGATTTGGGGTAGTAGAATGACCCACTCATCCACGTTTGCCTGGTTTTAAAACTGATACTCTCATGCCCCAGGTATTCTCTCAATCCCAGGCAAACTGGGATGAATGGTTACCCGAGTAGTCAGCTTCTTTGGGACATCCAGGATTTCCATTGGAAACGGATCCCCAAGGAATACATGACTCTGTGATGTGGAGCATCTGATGTATGTGTATCTCCCTGAGAATACATGCATTTTCTCCTGACCTGCTACAGAGGCACGAGAAATGGCTCTTCGGGGGGTTTTCTAGAGGATGCTCTTCTATCCAAATTGGTTACTGACCAGGAATCTCAGGAAGAATGTAGATTCCACTTTTTCCTGGGATTGGAGATATAGATTCCAGTGCCTCTGTGGGCTGTGGAAATGCTCTCAGTCACAGCAGTTCAGTGGATCTAGAAAGGTGCTGTTCATACCTCCAACCCTTAAACTCCGCACAAGACTTGACCTGTGTGGAGCCCCAAGAACAGATTCAATAAAACTTTTTTTCCTGTCCCTCTCCTCCTAAGCAAGGGTGGAACAACTAAAAATCTTTACATGGGATTTGCCCTAGGTTCCGTTTTGGCCCACTGGGATGGTAATTCATATTAGCTTCTCTCCTACCCCCCAGCCATCATTGGCCATAGGAAAGGCTTTAGTAGTACCATTCCCTTGGTAGTGGTTGGGGCAAGGGTGGGGCGAGGGGGCAGAAGATGAGAAGTTGACGTGGGAGTGTTGCAGGTGGCTGCGAAGTAGAATTAGAAGGTTTCTTGGAGAAAAAAATGTGGACATCTCCAATTGAGGACCATTCTTCTGCCTTTCCGTATCTCTTGGGTGTTTTAGCAGTCTGGGCTCCCCTCCTACTTCTAATCAGTGGTCTGAACACATTTCCAGGAAGGTTCTTGGATGGAGCCAACTCCATGTTTTCCTCTTTTGCTCCATGTCCATCAGGGCCTGTCCTCTGTTTGGATTGTATCCTCATGTCCTTCTTGGTCCCTGCAGTTTGTGGGGAACCTATTGAAGCACTTCTCTTGTGACTTCTGTCTCTCTCACTAGAAACCATGAACTATTCTAGACTTGGAAAGTGGTCCTTCTTAAGTATGAGCCTCAGCAGAACAAGGAGTCTGGTGCAGACCAAAGAGCTGGCTCCAATCGTGTTATTTTTTCCCTTAGTGAGCCCCTTCAATTTGTCTGTGGAGGAACTTGAGGACAAAGTATTTTTGAGATGCAATACCAGTATCACGTGGCTAGAAGGAACGGTAGGACAACTGGCCTTAGGCAATAAAACTATGGACTTGGGAAAACGCAACCTGGACCCACGAGGAGTGTATATGTGCAATGAGACAGATGGACAAACCGGCAAAATAACTACTTTGCAAGTATACTATCGAAGTATGTGCTTCCAAGACCCTTTGGGTTGGAATGCATGGGGCCTCTGGATATGAGAACTTTCTAGGTGTAGGGAGCTCTGGTGTACCAGTCTGTGCTCTCAACAAACTGGGTTGCTCTTGTAATGGTATGAGCCAGATTTTGGAGCCCTGAGTGGGAAATAGCTTAATGGCAAAAGAACAATAGGCACCCAAGCAGTAGGGGCTTGGTTGGGAGAGTGGTTGGTCTACTGCCTTGTTTAAGTTCCTACAAAGCTGAGACAACTTCTTGGCTCTCTTCAGGGATTTCTTGGGTTGAAGGTTAGAGGTAGATATATCAAGGCTCTCAGCAGGACTTTTTCCAAGTTTGGGTCTTGGCATGAGAGATCCTGGGGCTGACCTAAGAGGCAGAGATGGTTCCCTGATCTTGAAGACCCTCCACCTCTCCTTTGGCCTCCCTTCCCCCACAGTGTGCCAGAACTGTGTGGAGCTGGACTCAGCCACCCTGGCAGGCATCGTCATCACCGACATCATTGCCACTGTGCTCCTTGCCTTGGGTGTCTACTGCTTTGCTGGACACGAGACTGGAAGGCTCTCCAGGGGTAAGTGGAAGGGACAGAACATGTGTGTGTTGTGGCTGTGAATGTGGGTATGAGTGTGTACCTGCTAAGGAATGGGGCTGGAGGTGGGTTGTGTCTCATCTGGGAGTCACTATTGCAATCTCCTAAGGTCTCCTACAACTGGTTGCTGACAGAACTTAGGTCCCCATTATAGCTCATGCAGACTTCCAAGGGTGTGACCAGCTGAAGTCCCCCTGCAGCATTCATGGGGTCTCACTGTCCCATCTCCTAGGCCCTTGTTGACTCTCTTTCCC
>NW_006783618.1:1208045-1242281 GCF_000442215.2 Lipotes vexillifer
CTTTCCCTGGTTCTTCTAGTTGCTGACACTCAAGTTTTGTTGGGGAATGACCAGCTCTATCAGGTGAGCCCTGAGGGGAAAAAGATGAGAATGGGGGGAGGAGTGAGTGGGGATGGAGAGCCTGATACTAGGTTTAATGTGTATGTGTGTGAAGGTCCTAGTGGAGAATCCGTCACTGGGGGGTCTGGAAAGGCCAGGAATGAGCTCTCATCTCTGGGGTCTGCTGGGGTTCTCCCTGGGAGAATTCTGACACTGCCTCACTGTTTCTCCTTCTCATCTCTTAGCCCCTTCGAGATCGGAATGATGCTCAGTACAGTCATCTTGGTGAGAACTGGGCTCGGAACAAGTGAACCTGAGGCTGGTGGCTTCTAGCCTCATTGGTTATCTACTGGACCTTCTCTCCTTGCTCAACCAAGAAAGCTGTCCTCCTTCACTCAGCAGGCGCCTGGACTTTTGAAGGCTCATGGACAAGGCATGGGAGTGGCCCTGACTTGACTGGGCCCTTGCCCTCCCTGCCCATCTGTGTCCTTCTTTCATCACTTCCCTCCTCTGCCCCACATGGACCGTGTGATGGGCCGTCTCCCACCGTATCTTGACCCACTGGTGTTTCTGTCCTGGTGGGCTCCCTGGGTGCAGGATCAGCCCCACCACACTCTCTTGGCTCCAGTCCCCTGTTACAAACCTTTTACGGCTTTGACTTCCTCACCGCAGTGGAGGGCGGGCTGCTGTGTTTAGGGACACAGCCACTCAGAAGTTTCCATGACATCATGAGCGGAGGTGGCAGAGACATCAAAGGCCCTGAGGATCACTTCTTATCAAGGCTCCGAGAGCGTGTGTGACAAAGTCCCATTTCTGCTAAGGGGCTGGCCTTGGCTTTATGACTCCTGTGGAGTGGTAGCCACTACCTACAAGGAGGTCTCAGCCAAGGCCCCCTCAGTACCCTTTTCCCCTGTATAGAAGGTACCATTCTATTTTCTTTCCTCAGAACCTGTCCCTGCCCCACCCCTCCCTTCTGCATAGTAAACTGGCATCAGAAACTCTTCATCAATTAAAGCATACTGTCCTCCTCCACACACTTGGAAAGCTGGAGTCTGAGACTGGGTGGGGAATTAGGATATTTTCAATAGATGGCATCTTTAGCCATTGGGTTAGTGGTGGTTCTGAAACTTTGGGATTTATTTAAAAAATACACACTTGGGTCCCACTTGGGTACACTCTTGGGTCCCCAGGTGATTCTGAAGCAGCCTCAATTCAGAGAATCTCTGGTTTAGAGGAAGAATTGAGGCCACTTACTTTTTTGTGTCCTTTACGCCCGCCCATGCGTGTCTACCATGTGTGGGAACCCCTCTTTTTTTTCTCTGTGTAAGAGTAATTCAATAAACTTCAGAACAGTTTAATGAGAGATGGGCGTTTTTAAGTTTTTTAAAGATTTTTTTGATGTGGACCATTTTTTAAGTCTTTATTGAATTTGTTATAATATTGCTTCTGTTTCATGTTTTGTTTTTTTGGCTGTGAGGCATGTGGGGTCTTAGCTCCCCGACCAGGGATCGAACCCACACCCCCTGCATTGGAAGGCAAAGTTTTAACCACTGGACCACCAGGAAAGTCCCCAAGAGTGGGAGTTTCTTAGACCAGGGTTCCCAAAGGAGAAAATTATTAGCAACCACATAGCCAGAGATCTGGATGATTCTGCCCACTATCTCCTCAAGATACACACAGACCCTAACTTTGTTAGAGACAGAATGAACTTCCAATTTACACATGCTTCACTCATGGTTATGATTCATTCCTACCCTTTATACCCTACTGCTGCAGTCCTCCTAGCCCTAGATCCAATTTTCACACTGGATCCCTCCATCTTGGGCAACTCTTCCACGGCTTACATTGCAGCAATACTTGTGTCCTTCCCATGCCCTGCACACTTCCTTTGACCCTGTGCTCCTCATATACCCTTATGTCCCCCTTTACAGCTCACCAGTTCTCAAAATTTACTGCACATTGGAATCTCCTGGGGAGCTTTCAAAGTACTGATGCCTGGGTGACACCCCCAGAGATGCTGATTATACTGGGTTGGAACATTAGGACTTTTCAAACTGCCTAAGTTGATTCTAATGTGAAGCCAAGGATGAGAAACATTGACCTTCACCTGAGCCCTTCTGGAAACTTGGGTCCCTTCAGCTCTCTTTTCTTTTGTGCTTTTAAAACACAGCTTTACTGAAGTAAACTGACATGAATAAACTGCATATATTTAACGTGTAAAATTTGATAAGTTTTGGCATATGTATACACTTGTGAAACATCACCAAGATTGATAAGTATGAGCTTACCCAATACCCTGGACAGTTTCCTTGTGCCCCTTTGCATGCAATCTCTTCCTTATCCTCTCATCCTCTAGGCAACCACTGATTGGCTTTCTGTCATTATAGATTAGTTTCCGTTTTTTCTGGAGTTTTAAATAAGTGAAATAATATAATATGTACCCTTTTCTGGTCTGGCTCCTTACACTCAGCATAATTATTTTGAGATTCATCCATCTCGTTGCATCTATGAATAGTTCATTCCTTTCTAATGTTCAGTAGTACTCCATTGTACGGATATACCACAAGTTGTTTATCCATTCGCCCCTTGATTGTCTTTTGAGTGTTTCCTGGTTTGGGCTATTACAGATTAAGTTGCTATGAACATTCATACATAAATCATTATATAAGTCATACACTCATATACAAGGACATACACTCTTATCTCTATTGGATAAATACTCAGGAGTGGAATGGCTGGGATACTACTTTTAAAGAAAGTAGTCTGGCTATTCTAGGTTCTTTGCAGTCCCATATGAATTGCCTTCTCAGTTACTACAAAATGCCTGCTGAGATTTTGATCAGAATTGCATTGAATTTATAGATCAGTTTGGAGAGAACTGACATCCTAATGATATTGAGTCTCCCAATCCATGAACACGTCTTTTGTCAGATTTATCCCTAAGTGTTTTACTATATTTTTGATGATATTGTTTATGTTATTTAAAAATTTTTGATTTCCAGTAGTTCCTTGAAATTGTATAGGAATACAATTACTTTTTGTATATTGATCTTCTATCCTGAAAACTTCCTAAACCCATTTATTAATTCTAGTAGCTTTTTTTTTTGTAGATCCCATTGGATACTCCATATATTTGATCACGTTGTTTGTGAATAAAGACAGTTTTTTATTTCCAGCTTTTCCATTTCCAATCTGGATCTGTTTTACTTCTGTTTCTTGGCTCATTGCACTGCTAGAACCTCCAGTACAATGTTGAGTAGAAGTGGAGAGAGGACAGCCTTGCCTTATTTGTGTCTTTTTTGTTTGTTTTTAAGTTCTGGGTCCATTCTAAATATTTATTTATTTGGCTGTGCCAGCTCTTAGTTGCAGCACATGGGATCTTTAGTTGCGGCATGTGAACTCTTAGTTGCGGCATGTGGGATCTAGTTCCCTGACCAGGGATTGAACCCAGGCCCCCTGCATTGGGAGCGTGGAGTCTTAACCACTGGACCGCCAGGGAAGTCCCGCCTTATTTGTGATCTTAGGGGGAAAGCATTGTTTTTCATCATTAAATACGACGTAGGCTGTACGTTTTTCTTAGATGCCCTCTAACAGGTTGAGGTCATTCCCTTCTCTGTCCAGTTTGCTGAGAATTTTAAACAAAAATAGTTGTTGAGGATTGTCAAGTGCTTCTTCTGTATCCATTGAGATGATTATATGGTTTTACTTTTTTTGTCTGTTAATATGGTAAATTACATTGATGGCATGATCTGTTAAACCAATCCTGCATTCCTGAAAAAAACTGTACTTGGTCATTATGTATTTTTTGTGTGTGTGTATATTATTAGATTAAATTTGCTAAAATTTTGTGAAGCTTATTTTTTTTTTTTGGCTGTGTTGGGTCTTCATTGCTGTGCACGGACTTTCTCTAGTTGCGGCGAGTGGGGGCCACTCTTTGTTGTGGTGCGTGGGCTTCTCATTGCGGTGGCTTCTCTTGTTGCGGAGCACGGGTTCTAGGCATGCAGGCTCAGTAGTTGTGGCTCGCGGGTTCTGGAGCGCAGGCTCAGTAGTTGCAGTGCACGGGCTTAGTTGCTCCGTGGCATCTGGGATCTTCCACGACCAGGGCTCGAACCCGTGTCCCCTGCATTGGCAGGCGGATTCTTAACTGCTGCGCCACCAGGGGAGCCCCTGAGGCATTTTTGCATCTATTCACGTGGGATATTGGTCTGCAGCTTTCTTTTCTCGTAATGTCTTTGTCTGGCTTTTTGATATCAGGGTATGTTAGTCAGGGTTCTTCAGAGCAACAGAGTTGCAGTTGATGTTACACGTTGAGCCCAAAGGAAGGTCTAGAGACAGAGAGAGCGCCCTCTTCCCCAGAGGACCTCAGTCTGCTTTTTCTTAAGGCCTTTACTGATTAGATGAGGCTCTCCCACATTATAGAAGGTAATCTGCTTTACTCAAAGTCGACTGATATAAATGTTAACCTCAGCTAAAGAGTACCTTCACAACACAATGAGATGCATTTGACCAAATATCTGGGTACTGTGGCTCAGCCAATCTGACACATAATATTAAGCATTGCGCGTGATAAGTTTGGTCTTCATAGAATGAGTTCAATTTTCTGAAAGGGTTTGTATAGAATTGGTATTATTTCTTCCTTAAATGTTTGCTAGATTTCACCAAGGAAGCCATCTTGGTCTAGAGTTTTCTTTGTGGAAAGGTTTTCAACTCTGAATTCAGTTTATTTAATAGCTAAAGGGCTATTTTGGTTATATCTAGTTCATCTTCAGCGAGTGGAGTGCCTTCTCCTTTGACTTCAAATTCTCTCCATCCTTCCCTTCAGGGCCCAGATCAAGTCTCTCCTCCTCCATGGAGCTTTTGCCCACCACCTCAGCTCTCCCCGTTCCTCCTGGGAACACTGACAACACCATCTATAGCACTTCTGTGCTTACTCACATTGGTTCTGTCGCTGTTTAACTTTTTGCATACTTGGCCACTCATATAACTGTAAGCTCCTTGAAGACAGGAACTGTTTGTATCCTTTTAGTACTTAGCACAGTGCTGGTCTGTCACACGAGTGATTAGAAAAGCACTCATGGAAGGAATACCTAAGCAATTCAATACAGAGTTTTTAAGTCAGGAAAATGGAGAGCATTTCTAATGATCACAGTCAGCACTGGGTAGCTGTTCAGAGCATTGGAGTTGGACAGCCTTGGTGGCTAATTCCAGCTCTGTCCCTGACTAACTGTGCACCTTGAGTGAATGACTTCACCTCTTTCAGCCCCCTATTCTCATCTGTAAAATAAGGACATCTACCTTGTAGGTTGGTCATCATAGGATGAAATGAGATAACGCTTGTAAAGTGCTAAACACAATTTCTAGAGCAGAGTAAATGCTTCCTAAGTGTTAGCTATTATTGCTTTCATTACACTGAGCCATACCTCCCTTGCCTGGGCAGCATCAAATATACCTGGGACAGAACTGCCACCCCTGGGCCAGGCTGCTGATCAGCAGCTAGTGACGGTCAACGTCACAGAGATTCCTTTTGAGCCTGAGTGCTGAGTGCTTACGGGGAGAGAAGCAGCTTCAGCAGGGGCCAACAAATAGAAACTGTAGCCACAAGACCAAGGCTGAGTGTGTCCAGTATGTGGAGGCTGCTAACCACAAAGGGCTTTTGTGAGTCGTGGTCACACTCTTAAATAGTCCTGGGGTCAGCAGAGAGGTTTCTGAGTGCAGAGAGGGAGCAAGGAGAGCCCACTGGTTTGAGCTGGGCTGAGAGGTCCTCAGTGCTCTGGTGTCTTCTCTCTGCAAGCTGAGTGTGTGCCTTGGGTGAGTGGAAAGAAACCCTCCCACAACACCAGTCTCTGCTGCGCTGCACCCATGTCCCTCGCTCAGAGTGCAGCCCACATCCTGGCTGCTAAACCACAGCCCTCGGGCTGCAGGCTGCTGCCTCTCACAGTCCTGCCCGGCAGCACCTCCTCCCCTCCCCTCCCCTCCCCTCCCCAGCTCCAGCTCCGCGGAGGTGCTTCCTTTTCGAGGCAGCGAGGAAATGTGTGTCCGCTGCCTCCCCTTCACCTCCTCTCTTCTGTCTGCTGCCTTCATCTACCTTTTAAGGCCTCTGTTTCTGTCTCACCCATTTTCTGAGCTGACCACTCCATCAGGGACCCATTAGGCACTCTCTGCCATCCTTGATGTTTTTCTCCAAAAGACGTTAGGCAAAGGATCATTTCTTTCTTTCTCTCTCTCTCCTTTCTTTCTTTTCCTTCCTTCCTCCTTCCCTCCCTCCCTCCCTCCCTTCCTCCCTCCCTTTCACTCGCTCTCTCTCTCTTTTGATTTATTCCCTGATGCCCTTTCCAAAGACAGCTTCAGATAATGCCTGTTTCAGCTGTGAAAACAGGTAGTATTGGCATTTGGGGTCATAGCTAGGAATATAGTCAGAGGAAGGGAGGACCTGTGTTGTCTTAGGAAACGAGGCAGCCTCTGAGGGCCTCCCAGAAAAGAGGGACAGCAACTCTTTCAGCCAAATACACTTTATTTCTTTTCTCTCTCAGCTGAAAAGGAGCTTAGCACATTCATGGAGCTGCAAATGACCGTCTAGGGGCCTGCTGTGGAGACAGGGAGGGAAGGGGCACAGGACTAGCTCTGGGCCAGAGTCTGTGAACAGGGCAGGACCTCTGCCAGCATTTACCCAGTCCATTCCCACAGAGGGTCGCCAAAGAGAGAACTAGAAACAGGGAAATGTAGATGGAATAGTTAGGGATGGGGCAACTTCTATGCAGGAGAAGGAGGGAGTCAAAGGGAGAAGTAACAGCCATCAGAGCAGGAAGGAATGGGGATGTGTGAAGAACAGAAATAAATATCCTGATAAGAGGGCAGGCCAGGTGTGAGGGGTGAGTAGTGATGAAGTTTCAAAGGATAATGAGGCAGCAATATCCTTGGATGGGGGCCAGCAGAGAAGGCAGGAAGGGGGCCGCTGGGGACAAGGCTGAGGGTGTGAGCTCCCCACAGGGCAGAGGAACAGTTCTCCTGTGCGGTCCAAGGTTTGCCCAGGGAACAGGGAGTAGCAGGCCTGGAGAGGAGCCAGACCTGGGTCAGTGGGAGACAGTGTCTTCAGGAGCTGTCAGATGCCTCTCTGATTTAGGCCAGCGTACAGGTCCCGCTGGCCTTTCCGGATGGGCTAGGGGTGGAATAGAGAGGGGGTGGTCAGCAGGGTGGGAGGAGGTCACTCTTGAGAAGGAAGGGCCTCTGAAGAACCTTAGACCAGGGGTCAGGAGGCAGGCTCAACTGGTAAGAGATTTGATCTGGTCACCTGTGAGCCTCAGTTTTCCCATCTCAAAAATGGGAAACTAAAGACCCAAGTCTCGGGGCTTTTCTCAGAATTAAATGAAGTTACTCATGCGAAAGTGAACAGCACGCTCTTGACTGGTGCTCAATAAATATTTGTTGAGTTTGTCCAGGTGTGATATTCAAAATATTTAACAATTGGTAGTGCACATACACCGAGCAATCAGAACAATCCTGGTGGTTATCTGCTATGCCAGGCAGTAACTCTTCAGTTGCCCAATCTAGAGGTGCTCCAGTGGGGGAGGGGCTGTGATGCCTGGCAGTGTGAGTGCTGGGGATGGAGGATGGAGGAAGCTTGGGGCTATTCACCAGTGAAATATTTTCATATTCCAACAACTGGTAGGTGCATGCCGGTGGAACATCAGTCATGAGTTTATCATGTTAGAGTCTGGGTGCATGGTACTCCCCATGGCTGTCGCCCAGCTAACGAAGAAGCCAGAGAAATAGGAGCAGCTCCTCACCCCTACAACCCGTGGTTGTGGAAGCCCCGCAGCCTTTGAGATGGCCCCGTTCTACCATGATGGATGCAGAGGCGGGCACATGGTGGGTTGTCCTGGAGCCCTGAGGGGATTTGAAGTGTCTGATGGGCGAGATGGACAGTCTCACCTGTCCCCTTCTCTCCTAGAAAGACCCCTCACCCCACTTTATCCCTTGTTACCTCATAGTCTGGGTTGGGTACAGGTGGTGGCCTCTCCCTGTTTTGTCCTGCAGAGGAGGGAAGGGAAAAGGATTCATTTCCATGAGGAAACACCAATCTTGTGAGAATTAGACCCAGATCAAGGAGGGCGAACTCCCTTCTACTTCTTTTTTCTATTTCAGCTGCCCTTTCTCTTTGCTTTCTTTCATCCCATCTCTAATGACCCACACCGTCCTTATCATTTGTGACCTCAGCTAAAGGTCCTTCCACTGTTTCCTTTCCTACAGGTTGGAGTCGGGAGGGCGAGGAAAAGGCAGGAACTAAAGTCCCAGAGTCTCTGCAAAGATTGAGGGGTGGAGTCTGATTACTCCTTAACACTGACAGGCACTTGAAGAAGCCCATCCTGGTGGTAAACGTTTTTGCATTTTTCAAGGGTGGAGAGGACAGGAGTGCTCTGAAATGGGACACTCTCTGTCAAGATCTTGGCCACACTGTGAATGTTCTAGAGAAGCTGTCTTGACCTATAGCCCTGGACGTGCCAGCCCATCCTGGCCTGGGCTGGGCATCCCCCCTTGGCGGGAATCTCCTCCATGGTCTTACCCCTGGGCCTGCTGCCAGCACCCGCTCCTCTCGTCACAGGCACGGCCCTGGGCTTTCTGCTCTTGCTGCAGTAATACACCGGCAGCAGCAAGCCCAAAGTGACACAGATGTCCACTACGATGACTGTGGCCACCACCCTCAGATCCGCCTCCACGCAGTTCTCACACACTGTGGGGTGGGGAGTGTGGAGAAAAGAAGAGAAATCACCCAGAAAGGAAGACACAGGACACTGGAGATGAGGGAGGAAAAAATGAAGGTCGTTCTGCCTTTAATACTCACATGCCTGCCATGGTCAGACACCCCCTGCCCCCTTTCA
Organism: Lipotes vexillifer; assembly: GCF_000442215.2. Taxonomy (NCBI): domain Eukaryota; kingdom Metazoa; phylum Chordata; class Mammalia; order Artiodactyla; family Lipotidae; genus Lipotes; species Lipotes vexillifer. Next base: position 1,216,961 of record NW_006783618.1, read on the forward strand.
ACACGTTTATAACAACAAGCAAACTGTGGTGTTCATGGGTAGAGGCTCTGCAGTCAGACAGTCCTGGGTTCAAGTCCCAGCCATGCTACTCACTAGCTGTGAAAGCTGTGGAATGTGTGTTCAACTCACAAAACCTCTGTTCCCTCATCTATAAAATGGGAGTAAGGTAGCACTCAACCCATATGATGGTTAAGAGGATTGTGTGAAAAGCCCTGGCAAGTATTTGGTATAGTGCTTAAAACTTAATAAGCTCTCAATGATTGTTAGCTATTAATATGCTTATTAATATGCCTTAGTTTATGACATTTTAGTAGAGTGGCTTTGAGTCCTTTTTGTAAATCCTGGAGAATTCCTCTCTGGATAAAGCATCAGATAAACTAATATTGGTGTCCCGTAATTCTGGACATGATATAATGCAAAGGACCCAATCTTGTCTCTTGGGACATTGTAGTTTCAGATCTAGAGCTGACTGAGGTTACCCAGACAGCCCCATATTGGTGTTTAATCTATATTTCAGAAAACACTGATGCTGTGCGGCCCCAGACAGTCCCGGATTGAGTGTCGCAGAAGCACAAAGATGCCAGGGGACTATGAGTTGGGTTAGGGGAAATGTTGAGAATGCCCTTTTGAAATGGACCTCCCTAAAGAGTCTAATAGTGCCTGCTCTGAAGATCTATATTACCTCTTGCTTTCAGATAGAGCTTAGGATTCTTGTCCTTTGAGCAGGTATAATAACCGCTGTTCTCTATTTCTGAAAAATCCTTCAGTAACAGTAGCTTCTCATAATGGGAAATGCTTGTATCATCTTTGCTCCAAATTATTTCCTCAGGTACAGTATCCTCAGGGCATGTCAGCTCTACACTGTTTCCAGAGATGGAGACTTTATATGCTGGGGGATTGGAGAAAAGAGAAGGGAAATTAAAGGGAGAACCCAGTAAGATTTAAGGCAAATTAGTAGCAGAAGAACCAACCAAATGCAGAAAGTCCTCTGACATCCTAGATCTTAGATTTTCTTGTCAAAAGGGAACTCTGCTGGCTAGGGAGATATGTAGGAGAAGGGGCCCTAGAGAACCTTTTGAAGGTGACTTCAGAGTTTAGGCATGGACATGGGGACTTGGAAGGGGAGGAGGGAAGTAAAGAAAATCTATAGCAGTCCTTATTTGTAACGTTTCTAAAATGGGAGTTAGAAATATGAGGTTGGGAGGACCTCAGTTCTTGGGGTTAATCTCTCTCAATCAATTCCTTCTTCCCAACCACTGACTTGCATCATCAGATAGGGCAGATATAAAAGACTGATAAACTTACTTTTCAGTGTTTGTATTTGTGTAACTTCATCTGAAAATGAAAAAAGGAAGGAATGGTAAGAAAATAACCTTGGTTTAAGTTTAAATTGTAGGTGAAAAATTTCAAGTGGAACTAGATACTATCCCCAAGAATTCCCAAAGAGGGCCTGTTCTTTAGGGAGCTCCAAGTCTTGAAGGTGAGGTATGTACTTGTTCTATGAGATATGCTCATAGACACAACTCAGATACATCAAACTGAGAATATACCAGCATGTGCTTCTAGATTTAGACCCACTAGAGCTCAGTCTTAAAATCCTAAAGCTGAAAAATTCCAGTCGTCTTCAAGCTTATTCTCTTGCATTAGCAAGAACCATATTCGAGATAGATATGAAAGGGTCTTCTCAGAGATAAAGACCTTCATATGTTTGAATCACTGATTCTTGGGCTTACGTGTTTTTCGTTATTCAGAAGTTCTTACTTATAACTAACAGAAACCCTCATAGTAGAGATCAAATATCTTTCTTCTTATTCCATGCCACTTTTCTGTTATTGCCCTTAAATTATGTGAAGCACTATGCACATTTTTTTTTTTTTTTTTGCGGTACACGGGCCTCTCACTGCTGTGGCCTCTCCTGTTGCGGAGCACAGGCTCCCGACGCACAGGCTCAGCGGCCATGGCTCACGGGCCCAGCCGCTCCGTGGCATGTGGGATCTTCCCAGACCGGGGCACAAACCCGTGTCCCCTGCATCGACAGGCAGACTCTCAGCCACTGTGCCACGAGGGAAGCCCACTATGCACATTTTAAGGAAATAGTTCTTCTAATAAAATGTGACTTTATTTTAAATTATATCTGAGTGCAATCAATTCTCAATTATTTTTGTTAGAACTATTGGTGTGGACAACTGAAATCCACTAGTATAATTTGGGGATCCAGCCAAATTCCCCACAGTAGGCAATTTTGCCCTGGGAAATGGGCTGGGGAGCACCCTCATTTCCTGGAAAACTTGTGGCTGGGACACTGGGCGGCACTAGGCTATGCTTGAGCCTGTATATGACAGCTGGAAGGGTGGAGAGTGGTGCTCAGAGACAGCCCTCTCTCCGTTGTGGGTGTTTTGCTACAGTGTGCTATTGGGGACAGAGCACTGGGCTGAGTCAGTAGCGCTGTGTTTGAATCCAAGATCTGCTTTAGGCTGTGTGACCAAGGGAAAATCATTTAACTTCTCAGAGCTTCAGTTTCTTCACCTGGGAAATGGAGATAAAACATCCACTTCACAGGGGATTCGTGAGAATTAAATGGATTATGAAGGTGAAAATGGATGGTGCATAGCAGATTCTCAAGAAAAGTGTTAGTTACTTTCTTCCTTTCCTTCTGGGGGTCCTGCTAATGGAGAAGAGAACAGAGTTCTGCCCCAGTTGCTCAGTCAGCCCTCCAGCTGAGATCATACGGAATGTAAACAAGTCATTCTCCGGGTGTATCTATCTGCTAATAATTGCGAGTTGAGTATAATGACAATAGTCTATAATATTTTGATTTGGGAATAATTTTTCAGCACTGATATTTCTTAGAAATATTAAACTAGAAATCATAGATATAATAATTTAGAAGTAAATAGAAGTTTCACTCTGATTGGTGTGTTTGTTTGGAAAAGCAATGTAAAGGAAATTGCTCACAACTCCTTTTGGCACAAATGCAGTAGTAGAGCTCAGACCAACACATTCTCATACAAGGGCCTAGATGTCTATGCTCACAAAAATTTTATACACATTCATAATGATTAAAAAAATGAGCTTCAGCATCAGCTAAATCTGCATTTATATTTCTCTCTCTGATTGGACTAGATATTTATTTTCTAAGCCTTGTTTTTCTTACCTGTAGAATAGGGATGTTAGGAGAGTTATATGAGGAAATTCAGGTAAAATATTAAGGGCAATACATAGAACACACATGCTCAATAAACTTTAATGCATATTAATTAGTCTGCATACTTCCCATATAATGATAGCTAAAATCCACCTCCTGCTTTCTATATGTCAGATAATGTTCTAAGTAAATTACTCAGTCCTCATAACAACCCTATCAGCTAGGTATCATTATTATTTCCATTTCACATGTAATGATGCTATGGCACAGAGAAGTTAAGTATATTATCCAAAGACACTCAGCAAATAAGAAGTTGAGCCAGGATTCAGATATGACTGTCTAGATTCAGAGTTAGACTCTTAACCACACACTACATGGCCTTCTCCTCTGCCTGAGATATTCTTCCTTAAAATATAAGCTCACCCCCTTTAAAATTCAGCTCAAGAATCACTTCCTCGGGGGAGCTTTCCCAACCATCCTCTGCAGAGTTGACCACTCTTCTCTTTATATTTTATTCTGTATCTACCCATAACATGCAAAAGACTATATTATCAATTATTTGTCTTTCAAATAAGAGCATCAGCTTTTTTTTTCTTTTTTTTATGACCATAACACCTGTCTTGAGGGATCTTAGTTCCCCAACAAGGGATTGAAACTGGGCCCTCCGCAGTGAAAGCATGGAGTCCTAACCACTGGACTGCCAGAGAATTCCCAAGATCATCAGCTTCTTGAGGGGAAGGAACTAGTGATGCATTCACATGTATGATCATTTATTCATTCAAAAAATATTCACTGAGCACCTACTACGTGCCAGGCACTTGGCCAGGTAAATAAGACGCCATCTCTGCTTTCAATGAATTCATGATTTACACAAAAACTTGTGGTGGCTCCAACACCCACATGTGTATTCTTTCCTGAATGGATGCTCAGGGATACACATCACGCTCAGCTATAATCAGACCTGACAGTTAGCAACAAACATAGGCACATATCATTGAAAGATAATTGTATTTTCCCTCTAATAGTTCTGGTTCTTAGCATTTATTACTATGATTGTCTTCTATGACCATTCTGTTCCACGTTTGAAAGGAAGTCGTACAGAGTGAAAATCCTCTTACCAGTTTCTTCAAAAGCTGAAAAGGAAATGATAAGAAACTACTAGCAATACTCCTATCAGCTACTAAGATCAGACCCTGCTGCCATGGGTTAGGACTCTTTCCTCAACCTTTAGAAAACAATGGATACGTTTGGTAGTGTATATATGTCCATGCCACACTCTCACTTTGTCACAACTTACCCTTCCCCCTCCCCATATCCTCAAGTCCGTTCTCTAGTAGGTCTGTGTCTTTATTCCCATCTTACCCCTAGGTTCTTCATGACCTTTTCTTTTTTTTTTCTTAGATTCCATATATATGTGTTAGCTAGTGGGAAGCAGCAGCATAGCACAGGGAGATCAGCTCGGTGGTTTGTGACCACCTAGAGGGGTGGGATAGGGAGGGTGGGAGGGAGGGAGACACAAGAGGGAGGAGATATGGGAACATATGTATATGTATAACTGATTCACTTTGTTATAAAGCAGAAACTGAGACACCATTGTAAAGCAATTATACTCCAATAAAGATGTTAAAAAAAAAAGAAAACAATGGATATTCAAATTCTCCATGGCTGTATACGAAAAGCTGTTTAGGATCCTACATTAAACAACTGGTAACTAATTATAAAAAAGGGTTCTAAGTAATCATTTTGAATATAATATATATATTTGGTATATAAATATAAAAATATATTTATGAAATCATTACATTGTACGCCTTAAACTCACCCCATGTTATAGGTCAACTATGTTCCAATAAAGCTGGGGAAAGAAGAACTGTTTTGGGCATAAATTAAATGATAAACAAAATCAACCCTAAATGGCCAATAACATGTGGAATAGGTGAGTTATTCTGAAGCATATCAGTGCTTTTGACATATCCCATCTGTCCATAATGTAACATTAACACATTCTCCATGATATATTAAAAAGAGTATCCAAAGGACACTACAAATTAGGCAGTGTAATGCAATGGAATGGAGACTGGCCCAGTGGCTGCCTTTAAACACAAAATTGGTTCACTCAGTTTGGAGGAGCTGACTGAATAGAAAGCCTTCCAATATTGGGACATTCTTGCCTCTCTGCAATGACTGAGAAAGTAAGTCCAGAGCAGGCACACTCATATGCATGTGCACACATGAACACATATGCACATACATTCAAAGTATTTGGACATGTAATTCTGAAAGTGCACTCAAATGCTGCCCCAGAGGCTTTTTAGTGCATCTCTGTGCAGGCATTCAAGTCACAAACCCTCTACAAAAATCTCCCATCAAATATGAAATGCAAACAAATGAAAACTGTTTGTACTTTTTTAGTTATCTCAATTTTTTTCTTTTGAATAGTTAAGACTCATTATTTCCTATGATCTCTGTTTCATTCCTCTTCTTGGCTAGAACTATCTCTAGATTTATGAAGAAAAGGCAAAGGAGAAAGTGATAGAAACCTCTTTTATTGGTATCTGTGGGAGCTCTGTGGGAGGTCTAGTGAAAACTCCACTCATAAATACAAAACACACTGGGCTGATTTCATAACAAGGAAAGAAAGCATATCTCACCTTCTTCTGCCCAAGCGCCAACTAGAAAATAAATAAGAAAAAAAGAGTTAGTAAATGTTGTGAGTGCCTGAGATTCCAAGCAGAAAAAGTTCTATGGCCTAGTCTGCGCATTTCTGAAGATCTAAGGTCCTTTCCACCCACTGTTGGATCACAGTTATTCCTATACCCCAGATAAGTGACAAAGACTGCTGCGTACTGACCACGGGCTCCTGGTCAATTCGGGATGAAACAGAAGAAGAAAGCATCTAGTGTTAAACATGAACACACAACACTTGGCAAACAGAAGTTAGAAAATGTTGAGGGTACATCTGGGGAGATTGGAGAAACAGCAAAAGAAGTTTGCAGCCCAGCCACAATTTTGAAAAGAAATCTCTGACTGTGGAAGAAAAACAAGCTCTGGGTTAGGTACAAAGACTGAGATTCTTGTTCCATCTCTGACTCCTGCTTGTCTGATGGTTCGGTTTTTCCATTTGTTTCCTACTTGAGAAAGAGATGGAAATATTTGAAACCAGTTATTCATCAACTAGAGCCTGTGCATTGAAGAGTCCCATCATATTTCCACTGGGCCCTCCAGAGTCCCCACACTTAGCAGTAATTTGGATTCTTTATAAAAATCAGTTTCCCTGACATTGCCTTAAAGTTTTTGTTTTTTTAAAAGAAATAATTTTATTTTTGGCTGCATTGGGTCTTTGTTGCTGCGCGTGGGAGTGCTCTAGTTGCGGTGAGCGGGGGCTACCCTCCGTTGCAGTGGGTGGGCTTCTCATTGCGGTGCCTTCTCTTGTTGCGGAGCACGGGCTCTAGGTTCACGGGCTTCAGTAGTTGTGGCACGCAGGCTCTGTAGTTGTGGCTTGCGGGCTCTAGAGTGCAGGCTCAGTAGTTGTGGCACATGGGCTTAGTTGCTCCGCTGAATGTGGGATCCTCCCAGACCAGGGATCGAGCCCATGCCCCCTGCGTTGGCAGGCGGATTCTTTTATTTTATTTTATTTTATTTTATTTTTGCGGTACGTGGGCCTCTCACTGTTGTGGCCTCTCCCGTTGTGGAGCACAGGCTCTGGACGCGCAGGCTCAGCGGCCATGGCTCATGGGCCCAGCCGCTCCGCGGCATGTGGGGTCTTCCCAGACCGGGGCACGAACCCGTGTCCCCTGCATTGGCAGGCGGACTCTCAACCACTATGCCACCAGGGAAGCCCTGCAGGCGGATTCTTAACCACTGCACCACCAGGGAAATCCTGCCTTAAAGTTTTATGTGTACCTCTTTTATCAACAGCCTCTATATTGGGTGAGACACCCCTCCCAACTGCCTCCTGCCCGCACCTGCCTAACCAGAGCAGACTGGGCATATTCTCATGATGCCAAATCTCTAGAGGTGCTTGGGTCTTTGGTATTCTCTCTCTCTCTCTCTCTCCCTCTGCAGAGCATAGTTTGTACTATAGGCCTCTAAGCCAATTCCGTGAAGGAGTCACACTCTGCCCCTTGACACTCCAAATGTGTTTCCTGGACCAGTAGCAGACGAATAAGCCAGAGAGCTTATTAGAAAGACAGAATCGCAGTCCCACTCCAGACTCACTGAAGCAGGAGTTGCAATTTAACAAGATCCCCCTGTGATTTGTGTGCACATTCAAGCTTGAGAAACCCAAGATGAAGCAGGAAGTAGAGGAGCCATGGCTGTAGCTCTGAGATGGGAGCCCCAGCTGTGATAGCAGTTTCTAGGTCTCTGAAATAAAACCCTTGTGAGCTGTCTGGCCTCATGTTGTGCTGTCATTAAGAGCACAGGCCCATAGGCAGTCCTGAATTCCCAGGTCAGCTTCAGCACTTACTAACTGTGTGGTTCTAAACAAGTTATTGAGCTCCTTTGAGTACTAGTTTCTTCATCTGTAAAATAGGGGATACATATAACGTTTACCTTCCAAGGTGGAGGTAAGGATTAAATTAGTAAACACGTGTAAAGACTTTTTTAACACGGTATCTGACACTCAATAAACGGCGACCTTTAAAAGAATCTTCTTTGTCTGTCATGAGATATGGAAATGCTCTTGGTTATTTATCAATTTATGGTCCACCTTGCTTCAAAAAGGACTAAAGTAATTGAAAGCTCTTGGTCAACTGAAGAAGCCTGAAAATTATGAGGTGTTTCATTGTCTCAGATACTAAGCTTGCTGTATACCCTGTGCAGAGTTTGGGTTCAACTATCTAGTCTCCTCACAACAAAGAGTGAAGGTTAACTCTTCTAATCTCTTCTGTGTTAGTTCTTAAGGGCTTGGTTGTTCACTGACAGAATGAGCTTGTTCTCAGAGGCACAAAGACCGCCTTGCTTTCAGTAGATATGATCATCCCAACTGCTTTCCTTTGGCTGTTCTCTGAAAGGTCTCCTGGGCACACACTAGCCTCCAGCCCTGGTTCCCTATGCTAACATTGCACAAACACTTTATATTTTCTAGTAAATGAGGTTCCTTGGTACCACTGGGCAGCACCAGGTTAGGCTGTGAGCCTTCCATGGTCTGGAGAAACACCCCCCTTTTCATTCCACCCTACTCACCTGATAAGAGGCAGAGTCCCAGAACTCTCCAGAGATTCCCCGACTGCATCCTTCCCTCACCAGACACTCACTCTACCTAAGACGGTGGAGGCCGGTTGGCTTATAACTTCTGAAAAAGAAGCCAGAGGACTTTTTCAAAACCCCTGATGGAGATGAGGACCTTGGGGCCATTGCTCCCAATGCTGGGATGAAGAAAGAGGCTTTGTAAGAGGGAGACTCACCAATTTCCGAAGCAGGCACCTAAGGCTGGGAGGGGAGGCGGGTTTCTGAGCCCTACACAGGAAGTGTGGAGGGGCCTCTGGGCCTGCAGGGTTCTACGTCACTGGGAAACGTTCGAGGCAGAGGCAGCCACCTGGGTTGGCTGGGGAGAGTTGGGCCCCACGTCCTCCCATTGGACGATCGAGACTTGAAGGTGCTATGAAAAATGCCTGCAGTTTAGTTGTCTGGGCCTTGCACAATGCAACCCCCATGTCGGGGGCTCCCTTCTCAGAAACCCCTGCCCGCCAAACAAGCTGTGACAGGAAGAGAGAGGAGCACCAAAGAGCTGCTTTCTTTATGGCGTATGTGGCATGCGGCAGCAAGACACAGCCATTTTATTAGCAAAACTGCTGGCTTGAAAAGACATGTTGACTTAAAACCATGAGATGCCATTCTTTTTTGCCTATAATATTTGCAAAAATATTTAAAAACACAATATTCAATGTTGGAAAGGGTAAAGAGTGACAGTCTCAGAATCTGCTGATGTGAGTGCAAATGGACACAGCCTTTCTTAATTTTTGAGCATGCATCAATCAAATGCTTACCGGGTGCCAGGCACCATGCTGAGGGCTTTACCAACAGATCTCACTTAATCCTCAAAACAACCCTCTAAGGTAGGTATTATTTTTGTCCCCATTTTATACTTGAGTAAACTGAGGTTCAGAGAGGTTATTTAAGTTGTCACAGATTACAGAGCTGGGACCCTGGAAAACATTTTGGCGAAATTCATTGATTCAGTAAATATTTGATATCTGCTATGCTGTAGTATGTGCTGGGTGCTAGTAATAGAGCAGTCACAAGATAGTCCTTGTGGAGGATGAAAGGAAATGTGGACATTAAACTGATTATTTCAGGAGATTGATGCTGAGAAAGAGGAAATACAGGGGCTGTGGGAGTGATAGAGGGGGGCCTAATATAGTCTGGGGTTAGAGAAATTCACCCTTCTCAGGGTGACATCTAAGCTGAAACCTGATGGAGGAATAGGGGTGACCCAGGTGCGGGGCGGGGCGGGAGAGAAAGTAAAGTATTCCAGACAAAGGGAGCATCATGTTTGGAGCCAGGAGATGAGGAAGAGAGGCATTCAAGAAACTGGAAGTCCAGAAAGGCAGGTAACAGAGTGAGAAGGAAGGTAAGAAATGGGACCAGAAACTCAGCAGGTTCCAGATGGGGAGGGATTTGCAAGCCTTGTTAAAGATTCCTAAGGATTATTTTAAGGGCAATGGGAAGTGATGGAAGGGTTTAAAACAGGAGGATGACAGCATCAAATTCTTTAAACATTTAAAAATTTTTAAATGAAAAAATTAATTATGGAAGTAATACATGCACGTTACAAACAAAGAAGAGCACAGAAGGGTACAGACAACAATCTCTCAGCTCAACTCAGCCCTATTCCTCTCCCTAGACAAAGCCACTTTCAACTTTGTAAACTGTTTTTTTTCTGGTGGTTACCTTCTTATCTCTAAATGTGCGTTGTCATCATTCGGGTTCTCTGGGAAACAAACTTTGCAATGGAGATTTGTGTGCAGGTGGCTCATGGAGGGAAGCACAGGAACAGCACCTGTCAGGGAAGGAAGCGGGATTGGCAGAGGGAGAAGGGGAATTACAACAAGAACTCAGCCAATCCCAAGGGGAGTTCCCAGGCTAGGATTATAATAGGGAAGAACCTTGTATTCTATTACAAGTTAATCACTAAAGTGATGTTACCTATAAGCTTAAATTATACATAATGGCCCATCTCTGGGAGCCCTACCTCGGAAGTAATGAGCGTTAAGCTAAAATACCTTTGTTTAGCTCACAGGGAGCATCCTGACCAGGCCCACCTGTGAATCACTGCAGGAAGGAAGAAATTAATACAACCCCTCTGGAGTCTGGCTGGAACCAGGACTTTATACCTTCCCTTTTCAGTATAAAAGAAGCCTGAATTCTAAATCTGGGAAGATGATTCTTTGGAGCACTAGTCCACCATCTTTTCCATCTGCTGGCTTTTCGAATAAAGTGGCCATTCCTTTCCCCAATAACTCTTCTCTCTATTTATTGATCTGTTGTGCAGCAAGCAGTATGAGCTTGGACTTGGTAACAGGATGACCGGTCAGAGTGGTCCTGAGTTGAGGCCACAGGTATATCATCTAGTTTTGCTTATGAGCTGGTTCCAGAGAGGTGTGAACTTGGGTGTTACAGCTGCTTCCACTGAGAACAATGTCTGTGAAAGGGCTCAGCTGTGGGCTTTCAGAGGATACCCTCCCAGCAGCCAGGGGAGTAAGCAGTCCTCAAGGGGGAACCTGGGCAGTACCCATGCAGTTCACCCCTTGCACTGCTCAGATCCACTTGCTGTATAAAAATTTCACGCCATTTTAATTTTTATTTAATTTTTATTTTTTACGGTACGCGGGCCTCTCATTGCTGTGGCCTCTCCCGTTGCGGAGCACAGGCTCCGGACGCGGAGGCTCAGCGGCCATGGCTCACGGGCCCAGCCGCTCCGCGGCATGTGGGATCTTCCCGGACCGGAGCACGAACCCGTGTCCCCTGCATCGGCAGGCGGACCCTCCACCACTGCGCCACCAGGGAAGCCCATCACACCATTTTTAAAACAGCCTTTTCAGGGTTCTGGTCAATCTCTAATCCTGGAGAAGCTTGTGAAAGGAAAATTACAGTCCCACTACACAGCTCTTCTGGGGGTCCCATCTAATAGTCATCATCTCCCTCCTTTATTAGTCTTCTAGATTGCTCCCAGCCTCAGCTAGCCCTTCTGCTGACCTAAGAGAAGACATAGCTTGGGGAGCCTGAGCTCCTGGTCGGCATGGCCTTCTCAGGCCGTGAACCCTTGGGTTCTATATGTATTCTCCCTGCCCGCTGCAAGCCTGACTCCTCCTGATGATAAGGAGAGATTCATCCTGCTGCAAGAGCGAATTATTTTTTTGCCTACTGGTCTCTTGGCAGGGGAGACAGCAGGTGTAGCTTAGTTTAATAGGACTCCTAGGGTGTACTATGGTGGAAGCATTCCGCCTCTGGAAACCATGGCCTCTAGAAACTCAGTCTAGAGTTACAGGGACAGGAAACACAAATTTCCTAAATGCTTCGCTGGGTAATGGTAAATACGGATGCTCCTACTTCCAACCCTTGCTTCCTCAATGCATATATTCTATGTCTTGGGGATGCAATATCATATGATAGTCCCTGATTTAAGATGTATGTCACATCCTGAAGGATAGTGCCCCAGGCTGCAGGGTGTCACCTTTAAGTTGATACCTTAGCTATGTCTTCAAAAGGCTATTCCATTGGTTCATTGGCTGGCAGCTTTAGGACGGTGTGGTATATGATAGGCCCAGTGGATCCCATTGTCGTACGTCTATATACCTTTGTTATAAAGTGGGTCCCATGGTCTGCTGTGATGCTATGCAAGATCCAGTGCTTATGGATCAGACAGTATGTGAAATCTTGGATAGTAGGACTAGCTGAGCGCTTACAGGCAAGAAAGTCAAACCCGTACCGTTCATTTGATAGAACTGAATATCTATCAATTCCTATCAAATGAATTGAGTCCTTTCCAAGTTTGGTTTGGAAGGGTCCAATGTAATCATCTTGCCAGGAAGTGGCTGGTTGGTTTCCCCCAAGGATGGTCCCAAATTGCAGGCTCAGCCCTGAACTCTGTTTCGGGAGCAGCAGTAGCTAGATCAGCCTTGGTGAGTGGAGGCTCACACTACTGTACCCAAGTATAGCCTCCATCACTGCCACCAATAGTTACTGCATTCATAAGCCCATTGTCCCTGTGTTGGGATGGCTGAGGACAGAGGCTAGTTGACATTAGCTGTGGCCAAGTCATTTTCTTCTACTTTGTGCTGTAGTGCCTCTTCCATGATAGATGTTCTCTGGTGGGTGTTAACTCGTGACACAAAGACCTACTCACTTTATAATGATGCACATTGGTCCATACACATGCCTCTTCTCCATACTTCCTTGCTCCCAATCTTCTAATCTTATTTAAAACCCCTGATCAATAAATTAAGCCATCCACCACTGTGCATGAATCTCTATATATTCAAACATCCATAAAGTGGATGACCAGGTATGATGCCAGAAGCTCTGCCCTTTGGGAGAATCTCCCCTCACTACTGGCTTTCAAGGCTACTTTTTAAAATTTTATTTTAAGTTTTTGGCTGCGTTGGGTCTTCGTTGCTGTGCATGGGCTTTTCTCTAGTTGCGGTGAGTGGGGGCTACTCTTCATTGAGATGCACGGGCTTCTTATTGCGATGGCTTCTCTTGCTACAGAGCACAAGCTCTAGGCCTGAGGGCTTCAGTAATTGCAGTGTGCGGGCTCAGTAGTTGTGGCGCACGGACTTAGGTGCTCCACGGCATGTGGGATCTACCCGGACCAGGGAATGAACCTGTGTCCCCTGCATTGACAGGCAGATTCTTAACCACTGCACCACCAGGGAAGTCCTCAAGGCCACTTCTCAGTGGCCTGCAGGGCTACAGCAGTCCATTTTGACTTGTATCCACATACTGAGCTGACATCTGTCAACAAAGATCAGGCTTTATTCTCCACTATCAGTGGTGGAGGACGTAGGAGTATGGGCTAGGTACTCCTGAAGCTTGTATCCTCTGTAGCTACTCATGCCTGAACCAGACTGTATTCCTTACATATTATGATGGGTTGTTGCTATATCCACCCAACTTTACAACTTGGTGGATCTGACAAGTGCCTAACTTATAATGGGCATTACTTTTTTTTTTTTTTTTTTTTGTGATTTTTAGGATATAATCCCTAGATATTTTTGCTTCTTTGCAAATGATTGAGCACAGGCTCCGGATGCGCAGGCTCAGTTGCCATGGCTCACGGGCCCAGCCGCTCCGCGGCAATGTGGGATCTTCCCGGACCGGGGCACGAACCCCTGTCCCCTGCATCGGCAGGCGGACTCTCAACCACTGCGCCACCAGGGAAGCCCTATAATGGGCAGTTCTGATTTAATGGCCAATTGATGTTCCATAGTAAGTCACTCAGCTGTACCAGTGTGTCTGTTCTAGTAGCTTACATGGAGCTGTTTCTCCAATGGTATACAATTCTCTGCTGAAGATGGAATGGCCTTGCTCCAGAACCCTATGTGTCAACATTGTGATCCTCCTACTAGAACTTGCCATAGGGACTTCCCTGGCGGTTCAGTGGTCAAGACTCTGAGCTTCCACAGCAGGGGTTGTGGGTTTGATCCTTGGTCAGGGAACTAAGATCCCACATGCCATGCAACATGGCCAAAAATAAATAAATAAATTAAAAAAAAAAAAGAACCTGCCATAAACTCCAAAAGGCAACTTTTCTCACTGCAGATATTTCTAATTACCATCAGGTGTGCCAAAATATGGCCCAGGTTGCAGAACTGCTTGCACTGCAACCTGGACTTGCTGCAGAGCCCTTTACTGCTCTGGGCTCCACCCAAACCTGGAAGAGTTCCACGTCACGTGGTAAATAATCAAGTGTGGAGTATGCTCCTCCAAAGCATGAGGTGCTGTGTTTCCTTCTTAAAGTTAAGATCGGTGCAAGGTGTAATAACATGTCTTCTACATTGGAAGGCATGGCCTGGCTGGCCCAAGACCCTGGACTCCTAAGAAGGCCACTTAGGTGGCAGTCCCCTGAATCTTCATAAGGTTTATCTCCCATTCCCCAAAGCCTCAAAGTACTTGCCATTTCTTGCTTATTCGATTTGGCTAGCGTTGATGTTATTGATATGGTAGACTGCTATAATGTTCTCAAGAATGTCCAGATCATCCAGGTCCCTTCAGACTATGTTATGACAGAGAGTGGAAAAATTAACATAGCCCCAGGCAAGACCAGGAAAGTATATGTCTGTTATGTCTGTTTCCTGTGTGTGAATGCTCTAACAAAGGTATTACATTTGACACAGCTGCTACAGTTGGGGTTACTATTTGGTTTTCAGTAATTCACTCTCATGTACAATGATTCCTCATTTTTTTCAAAAGCCAAATTAGTTAATTAAATGGGAATATGATAGAATCATTGTTCCAGCATCCTTTAAGTCCTTCAAAGTGACACTAATCTATACCATTCCCTTTACGGTGCCATATCATTTTTTATTTATAATCTTGGCTGGGAGTCATGGACAGTTTCAAGGGTTTCTGTTGGCTTTTCCTAACACAACAGCTCTTACAGGTTGAGGAAGCTAGGGAAGGGCTCTGCCACCTGCTATATCCATAAATGTCCCTTGGGCCGTTTGAAAGTCATATGGGGTGTAGGATAATTTTTTGTTTTGCTGACCTATTCTGTGCATGGCAAGATGCCAGCATTTGGTCGACTATAGGCCTTTAGCATCCCACACAAACAACACCACACCCCTTTAGAGAACAGTGCCATCTTATTTGAGAATTACTATTCAAGAGCTTTCCTCCATCCTGGGTTTATAGAACCCAGTCTCCAGTTCCCTCTCAAAATGAACAGAAGGAAGCAACAACTGACTAGGAAATCAGCAATATGGGCACATAAATGCTTGGTATGAAATGTCTCTACTCCTCTGAACTTTGCCCTCACTCAACCTGCTCCACAGCCACTAGACAAGCCCAGAAGCCCACTCTGTTCACTGGAAGTCTATTAGGTATGTTCTCCCCTCTGGCTTCCCAAATGGTCCCCATCTCTCAGTTCCTAGCAAACTTGCAGTCCCCAAGCAGTGGAGTCTTTTTTTTTTGAGGATCGATTTAAAAAAAAAAATTGTGGTAAATTACACATAACAAAATTTACCATCTTAACCATTTTTAAGTATACAGTTGAGTAGTGTTAAATATATTTGTATTGTGTAGCCAATCCCCAGAAGTCTTTTCATCTTGCAAAACAGGAACTGTATATTCATTGAAAAACAACTCCCCATTTCACCCTCCCTTCAGCCCCTGGCAACCACCATTCTATTTTCTGTCTCTATGAATTTGACTCTCTCATTTAAGTGGAATCATATGGTATTTGTCATTTTGGAACTAGCTTATTTCATTAGCATAGTGTCCTCAAGATTAAGACTGAATAATATTTTATCCTATGTATATAGCATATTTTGTTTATTCATCTGCTAATGGACTCTTGGGTTGCTTTCACCTTTTGGCTACTATGAATAATGCTGCTATGAACATGGGTGTACACATATCTCTTCAAGACCCTTCAGTTCTTTTGTGTATATATCTGGAAGTAGAATTGCTGGATCATATGGTAATTCTATGTTTAATGTTTTGAAGAACTCGTACACTATTTTCCACAGCAGCCGCACCATTTTACATTCCCACGAACAGTGCACAAGTTTCCGACTTATCTACATCTTTATCAACACTTTTCTGTTCTTTTGATAATAGTCATCCTAATGGGTGTGATGTAGTATCCATCTCATGGATGGGTATCTCCAATGGGTATCTCATTGTAGTTTTGATTTACATTTCCCTGATAATTAGTGATGTTGAGTGTCTTCTCATGTGCTTGTTGGCCCTTTTATATCTTATTGGGAGAAATGTCCATTCAAGTCCTTTGCTCATTTTTTAATTGGGCTTTTTTTTTTTTTAAAGCTGTCATACTTTATATATTCTAGGTATTAACCCCTTATCAGATATACGATTTGCAAATATTTCCTCCCATTCCATAGGTCGCCTTTTCATGCTGTTGATTGTGAAACTTGATGCACAGCTTTAAATTTTTTTTTTTTTTTTTGCGGTATGTGGGCCTCTCATTGTTGTGGCCTCTCCCGCTGCGGAGCACAGGCTCCGGTCGCGCAGGCTCAGCGGCCATGGCTCACGGGCCCAGCCGCTCCGCAGCATGTGGGATCCTCCCGGACCAGGGCACGAACCTGTGTCCCCTGCATCGGCAGGCGGACTCTCAACCACTGCGCCACCAGGGAAGCCCAGTGTACAAATATCTCTTTGAGATCCTGTTTTCAATTCTTTTGAATATGTAGTCAAAATTCCTGGATTATACAGTAGTTCTATTTTTTCTTTTTTTGTGTGTGGTACATGGGCCTCTCACTGCTGTGGCCTCTGCCGTTGCGGAGCACAGGCTCTGGACGCGCAGGCTTAGCGGCCATGGCTCACAGGCCCAGCCGCTCCGCGGCATGTGGGATCCTCCCGGACCAGGGCACGAACCTGCGTCCCCTGCACCGGCAGGCAGACTCTCAACCACTGTGCCAGCAGGGAAGCCCAGTAGTTCTATTTTTAATTCTTTGAAGAACTGACATACTATTTCCCACAAAGGCTACACCATTTTCATTCTGACCAACAGTGTACAATGGTCTCAAAATTTCCACATATTTGCCAACACTTGTTTTTTTTCTTTTTTCTTTTTCTTTTAATAGTAAACCCCCTAATAGGTGTGAGGTGGCATCTCATGGTAGTTTGCATTTCCCTAATGATTAGTGATGTTGAACATCTTTTCGTATGATTCCTGTATGCTTATATATATTTGTATATTTTCTTTGGAGAAATGACTATCAAGTCTTCTTCCCATTTATATCAGGTATTTTTTCCTGTTGAGTTGTAGTTCTTAATGTATTCTGGTTATTAATCACATAGCAGATATGTAAATATTTTCCTATTCTATAGGTTGCCTTTCCACTCTATTAATAGTGTTCTTTTATACACAAAAGTTTTAAATTTTGATGTAGTCCAGTTTATCTATTTTTTACTTTTATTACCTATGCTTTTGGTGTCATGCAGTGGCCCCATTTTATTGCCAGCCTAGAGAACACTTCAGGCTGTGGAAGAGGAGGAGGAGGAGGATTGGATTAATCCTTTGAGTCACACTTGGCTATTGCAATGATGGTCTTTTCACCTCCATGCTTGGTCCCACCAATCCATTCTCCATAAGACAGTGAGAGTGAACTTAAAACACACCAAAAATGTGATTTTGTCACTCTGCTGCTTGAAGCTTAAAACACTCACGCATCATCCTCAGGATGATTATAAAGCCCAGGGATGGTGGTGGGGGTGGGGAAGGAGTCTTGCCACTGATTCTCTTTCCAGATTTATCTAGCCTTATATTCCTTCCTCCCCCTCTCCGACGCTTCTGCTATACTAAATTATTAGTATACAGTATGCTTTTTAGTATGCAGTATGCTTTATATGTATTAGTATACAGTATGCTTTTTAGTATGCTTTTTCTTTTTCTTACTTCTAAGAAACACTTGGTTTTTCTGCCTAGAAGCTTCACCCTCATCTAGTCAACTCATACTAAGGCTTCAGGTTTTAACTAGATGTATCAGCCTCTGAGAAGCCTGCCCTAAACGCCAAACAAAAAGTTAGGTTAGGCAACACTCCTCCACACAGCACTTGTTATAACTGCCATTTAGTTGTCTTCCCCCACCTAGATCACCGTGTCCTGTAGAATATTGTTTCTCCGTCCAACACTTTGCTGAAGGAATACGTAGGTGGCTGTGTATAACAAAGGTCTTAGTATTACTGAACCAAACTTGGGTCTACTCGCCCGTGCACAGTAAAGCCAATCTATTGACACTGGGTTGTGGTGCAGGAAAGTGCAGTGTTCACTGTATGGAGCCAAGCAAGGAATCCAGGCAGCTAGCGCTAAAAGACCTCAACTCCCTGATGGCTTTCAGGGAAAGGTTTTAAAAGGCAGGGTGAGGGAGGGAGATTGTGTGGTATGTGATAAGCTCGTGGATATTCTTCTGGTTGGTTGGTGGTGAGGTAAGCGGGAGTCAACATCATCAACCTTTTGGTTTCAACCAGTCTGTGGTCTATGTGCTGTGGGTGGCATACGGTTAACTTCTTTCACCTGGTGGGGGTTTCAGTATCTGCAAAACAGCTCAAAGGACATGGCTCAGAATATTATCTATAGTCCTTGAGGAGGAACTAAAAGTCCTTGACTTCGTTTAATGGCTAAACTATTATTATTTTGTCTTGCTTGACTATTTTCCTTTATTTCCTTTTTGTTCGAATTTTATTTTATTATTTTGAATTTTATTTATTTTTTTATACAGCAGGTTCTTATTAGTTATCTATTTTATACATATTAGTGTATATATGTCAATTCCAATCTCCCAATTCATCACACCACCACCACGCCCCTCCCCCGGCCCCCATCCACTTTCCCCGCTTGGTGTCCATACGTTTGTTCTCTACATCTGTGTCTCTATTTCTGCCCTGCATACTGGTTCATCTCTACCATTTTTCTAGGTTCCACATGTATGCATTAATATACAATATTTGTTTTTTTCTTTCTGACTTACTTCACCTTGTATGACAGTCTCTAGATCTATCCACGTCTCTACAAATGACCCAATTTCGTTCCTTTTTATGGCTGAGTAATATTCCATTGTATATATGTACCACATCTTCTTTATCCATTCGCTTGTCAATGGGCAGTTAGGTTGCTTCCATGACCTGGCTATTGTAAATAGTGCTGCAATGAACACTGGGGTGCATGTGTCTTTTTGAATTATGGTTTTCTCTGGGTATATGCCCAGTAGTAGGATTGCTGGGTCATATGGTAATTCTATTTTTAGTTTTTTAAGGAACCTCCATACTGTTCTCCATAGTGGCTGTATCAATTTACATTCCCACCAACAGTGCAAGAGTGTTCCCTTTTCTCCACACCCTCTCCAGCATTTGTTGTTTGTAGATTTTCTGATGATGCCCATTCTAACTGGTGTGAGGTGATACCTCATTGTAGTTTTGATTTGCATTTCTCTAATAATTAGTGATGTTGAGCAGCTTTTCATGTGCTTCTTGGCCATCTGTATGTCTTCTTTGGAGAAATGTCTATTTAGGTCTTCTGCCCATTTTTGAATGGGGTTGTGGAGCAGAGGCTCTGGACGCGCAGGCTCAGCGGCCATGGCTCACGGGCCCAGCCGCTCCGCAGCATGGGGGATCCTTCCAGACCGGGGCACGAACCCGTGTCCCCTGCATCGGCAGGCAGACTCTCAACCACTGCGCCACCGGGGAAGCCCGGGGTTGTTTTTTTAATACTGAGCTGCATGAGCTGTTTATATATTTTGGAGATTAATCCTTTGTCTGTTGATTCGTTTGCAAATATTTTCTCCCACTCTGAGGGTTGTCTTTTTGTCTTGTTTGTAGTTTCCTTTGCTTTGCAAGAGCTTTTAAGTTTCATTAGGTCCCATTTGTTTATTTTTGTTTTTATTTCCATTTCTCTAGGAGGTGGATCAAAAAAAAGTCTTGCTGGGCTTTCCTGGTGGTGCAGTGGTTGGGAGTCCGCCTGCCAATGCAGGAAACATGGGTTTGAGCCCTGGTCCAGGAAGATCCCACGTGCCACGGAGCAACTAAGTCCGTGTGCCACAGCGGCTGAGCCTGCGCTCTAGAGCTGGCACTCTGCAACAAGGGAGGCCACCACAATGAGAAGCCAGTGCACCGTGGCAAAGAGTAGCCCTCGCTTGCCTCAACTAGAGAAAAGCCCAGGTGCAGCAACAGAGACCCAGTGCAGCCAAAGATAAAAAATAAATAAATTAAAAAAGAAATCTTGCTGTGATTTATGTCAAAGACTCTTCTTCCTATGTTTTCCTCTAAGAGTTTATAATGTCTGGTCTTACTCTTAGGTCTCCAATCCATTTTGAGTTTATTTTTGTGTATGGTGTTAGGGAGTGTTCTAATTTCATTCTTTTACATGTAGCTGTCCAGTTTTCCCAGCACCACTTATTGAAGAGACTGTCTTTTCTCCATTGTATATCCTTGCCTCGTTTGTCATAGATTAGTTGACCATAGGTGCGTGGGTTTATCTCTGGGTTTTCTATCCTGTTCCATCGATCTATATGTCTGTTTTTGTGCCAGTATCATATTGTCTTGATTCCTGTAGCTTTGTGGTATAGTCTGAAGTCAGAGAGTTTGATTCCTCCAGCTCTGTTTTTTTCCCTCAAGCCTGCTTTTGTTATTCAGAGTCTTGTGTCTCCATACAAATTTTAAGATTTTTTGTTCTAGTTCTGTGAAAAATGTCACTGGTAATTTGATAGGGATTGCATTGAATCTGTAGATTGCTTTGGGTAGTATAGTCATTTCACAATATTGATTCTTCCAATCCAAGAGCGTGGTATATCTCTCCATCTGTTTGTGTCATCTTTGATTTCTTTCATCAGTGTCTTATAGTTTTCTGAGTACAGGTCTTTTATCTCCTTAGGTAGGTTTATTCCTAGGTATTTTATTCTTTTTTTGTTGCAGTGGTGAATGGGATTGTTTCCTTAATTTCTCCTTCTGATCGTTTGTTGTTAGTGTGTAGAAATGCAAGAGATTTCTGTGCATTAATTTTGTATCCTGCAACTTTACCAAATTCATTGATTAGCTCATTGATTAGTTTTCTGGTGGCATCTTTAGGATGCTCTATGTATAGTATCATGTCACCTGCAAACAGTGACAGTTTTACTTCTTCCTTTCCAATTTGTATTCCTCTTATTTCTTTTTCTTCTCTGATTGCTGTGGCTAAGACTTCCAAAACTATGTTGAATAATAGTGGCGAGAGTGGACATCCTTGCCTTGTTCCTGATCTTAGAGGAAATGTTTTCAGGTTTTCACCATTGAGAATGATGTTTGCTGTGGGTTTGTCATATATGGCCTTTATTATGTTGAGGTAGGTTCCCTCTATGCCCACTTTCTGGAGGGCTTTTTTCATAATTGGTGTTGAATTTTGTCAAAAGCTTTTTCTGCATCTATTGAGATGATCATATGGTTTTTATTCTTCAATTTTTTTTTTTTTTTTAAATTTGCGGTATGCGGGCCTCTCACTGCTGTGGCCTCTCCCGTTGCGGAGCACAGGCTCCGGACGTGCAGGCGCAGCGGCCATGGCTCACGGGCCCAGCCACTCCGCGGCATGTGGGATCTTCCCGGAGCGGGGCACAAACCCGTGTCCCCTGAATCGGCAGGCGGACTTTCAACCACTGCACCACCAGGGAAGCCCTATTCTTCAATTTTTAAATATGGTGTATCACATTGATTGATTTGCGTATATTGAAGAATCCTTGCATCCCTGGGATAAATCCCACTTGATCATGGTGTATGATCCTTTTAATGTGTTGTTGGATTCTCTTTGCTAGTATTTTGTTGAGGATTTTTGCCTGTATATTCATCAGTGATATTGGTCTGTAATTTTCTTTTTTTGTAGTATCTTTGTCTGGTTTTGGTATCAGGGTGATGGTGGCCTCATAGAATGAGTTTGAGAGTGTTCCTTCATCTGCCATTTTTTGGAAGAGTTTGAGAAGGATGGGTGTTAGCTCTTCTCTACATGTTTGATAGAATTTACCTGTGAAGCCGTCTGGTCCTGGACTTTTGTTTGTTGGAAGATTTTTAATCACAGTTTCAATTTCATTACTTGTGATTGGTTTGTTCATATTTTCTGTTTCTTCCTGGTTCAATCTTGGAAGGTTATACCTTGCTAAGAATTCGTCCATTTCTTCCAGGTTGTCCATTTTATTGGCATAGAGTTGCTTGTAGTAGTCTCTTATGATGCTTTGTATTTCTGCGGTGGCCCTGTAACTTCTCTTTTTTCATTTCTAATTTTACTGATTTGAGTCCTCTCCCTCTTTTTCTTGATGAGTCTGGCTAAAGGTTTATAAATTTTGTTTATCTTCTCAAAGAACCAGCTTTTAGTTTTATTGATCTTTGCTATTGTTTTCTTTGTTTCTATTTCATTTATTTCTGCTCTGATCTTTATGATTTCTTTCCTTCTACTAACTTTTTTTCTTCTTTTTAAAGATCCTATCATTTATTTATTTCATTTTATTTATTTATTTATTTTTTTGCGGTACGTGGGCCTCTCACTGTTGTGGCCTCTCCCATTGCGGAGCGCAGGCTCTGGACGCATAGGCTCAGTGGCCATGGCTCATGGGCCCAGCTGTTCCGCGGCATGTGGGATCTTCCTGGACCGGGGCACGAACCCACGTCCCCTGCATCAGCAGGTGGACTCTCAACCACTGTGCCACCAGGGAAGCCCCTAACTTTGGGTTTTGTTTTTCTTTCTGTAGTTCCTTTAGGTGTAAGCTAACCTTACACCAAAAGATTTATTTGAGATTTTTCTTGTTTCTTGAGGTAGGCTTGTATTGCTATAAACTTCCGTCTTAGAACTGTTTTTGCTGCATCCCATAGGTTTTGGGTCATTGTGTTTTTGTTGTAATTTGTCTCTAGGTATTTTTTGATTTCCTCTTTGGTTCCTTCAGTGACCTCTTGGTTATTTAGTAATGTATTGTTTAGCCTCCATGTGTTTGTGTTTTTTATGTTTTTTTCCCTGTAATTGATTTCTAATCTCATAGTGCTGTGGTAGGAAAAGATGCTTGATATGATTTCAATTTTCTGAAATTTACTGAGGCTTGATTTGTGACTCAAGATGTGATCTATCCTGGAGAAAGTTCCGTGTGCACTTGAGAAGAAATTGTAATCTGCTGTTTTTGGATGGAATGTCCTATAAATATCAATTAAATCTATCCGGTCTGTTGTGTCATTTAAAACTTGTGTTTCCTTATTAATTTTCTGTCTGGATGATCTGTCCATTGGTGTAAGTGAGCTGTTAAAGTCCCCCACTATTATTGTGTTACTGTTCACTTCCTCTTTTATAGCTGTTAGCAGTTACCTTATGTATTGAAGTGCTCCTATGTTGGGTGCATATATATTTACAATTGTTATATCTTCTTGGATTGGTCCCTTGATCATTATGTAGTGTACTTCCTTGTTTCTTGTAACGTTCTTTATTTTAAAGTCTATTTTATCTGATATGAGTATAGCTACTCCAGCTTTCTTTTGATTTCCATTTGCATGGAATATCTTTTTCCATTCCCCTCACTTTCAGTATGTATGTGTCCCTAGGTCTGAAGTGGGTCTCTTGTAGACAGTGTATACATGGGTCTTGTTTTTGTGTCCATTCAGCAAGCCTGTGGCTTTTGGTTGGAGCATTTAATCCATTCACATTTAAGGTAATTATCGATATGTATGTTCCTATTACCATTTTCTTAATTGTTATGGGTTTGTTTTTGTAGGTCCTTTTCTTCTCTTGTGTTTCCCACTTAGAGAAGTTCCTTTAGCATTTGTTGTAGAGCTGGTTTGGTGGTGCTGAATTCTCTTAGCTTTTGCTTGTCTGTAAAGCTTTTGACTTCTGCGTCAAATCTGAACGAGATCCTTGCCGGGTAGAATAATCTTGGTTGTAGGTTCTTCCCCTTCATCACTTTAAATATATCGTGCCACTCCCTTCTGGCTTGTAGAGTTTCTGCTGAGAAATCAGCTGTTAACCTTATGGGAGTTCCCTTGTATGTTATTTGTTGTTTTTCCCTTGTTGCTTTCAATAATTTTTCTTTGTCTTTAATTTTTGTCAGTTTGATTACTATGAGTCTCGGCATGTTTCTCCTTGGGTTTATCCTGCCTGGGACTCTCTGCATTTCCTGGACTTGGGTGGCTATTTCCTTTCCCATGTTAGGGAATTTTTCTACTATAATCTCTTCAAATATTTTCTTGGGTCCTTTCTCTCTCTCTTCTCCTTCTGGGACCCCTATAATGTGAATGTTTTTGTGTTTAATGTTGTCCCGGAGGTCTCTTAGGCTGTCTTCATTTCTTTTCATTCTTTTTTCTTTATTCTGTTCTGCAGCAGTGAATTCCACCATTCTGTCTTCCAGGTGACTTATCCGTCCTTCTGCCTCAGTTATTCTGCTATTGATTCCTTCTAGTTTATTTTAGTTATTGTGTTGTGCATCTCTGTTTGTTTGTTCTTTAATTCTTCTAGGTCTTTGTTAAACATTTCTTGCATCTTCTTGATCTTTGTCTCCATTCTTTTTCTGAGATCCTGGATCATCTTCACTATCATTATTCAGAATTCTTTTTCTGGAAGCTTGTTTATCTCCACTTCCTTTACTCATTTTTCTGGGGTTTTATCTTGTTCCTTCATCTGGTGCAAAGTCCTCTGCCTTTTCATTTTCTTTATCTTTCTGTGAATGTGGTTTTCCTTCCACAGGCTGCAGGATTGTAGTTCTTGCTTCTGCTGTCTGCCCTCTGGTGGATGAGGCTATCTAAGCGGCTTGTGCAAACTTCCTGATGGGAGGGACTGGTGGTGGGTAGAGTTCGGTGTTGCTCTGGTGGGCAGAGCTCAGTATAACTTTAATCCACTTGTCTGCTGATGGGTGGGGCTGGGTTCCCCTCCCTGTTGGTTGTTTGGCCTGAGGTGACCTAGCACTGGAGCCTACCCAGCTCTTTGGTGGGGCTAATAGCGGACTATGGGAGGGCTCAAGCCAAGGAGTACTTCCCAGAACTTCTGCTCCCCACGGTGAGCCACAGCCACCCCCCCCACCTCTGCAGGAGAGCATCCAGTACTAGCACATAGGTCTGGTTCAGTTTCCTATGGGGTCACTGCTCCTTCCCCTGGGTCCCGATGTGCACACTACTTTGTGTGTGCCCTCCAAGAGTGGAGTCTCTGCATGGATGGATCTAGAGACTGTCATACAGAGTGAAGTAAGTCAGAAAGAGGAAAACAAATATCGTATATTAATACATATGTGTGGAACCTAGAAAAATGGTACAGTTGAACTGGTTTGCAGGGCAGAAATAGAGACACAGATGTAGAGAACAAATGTATGGACACCGAGGGGGGAAAGTGGTGGCAGGGAGGGTGGTGGTGGGATGAACTGGGAGATTGAGATTGACATATATACACTAATATATATAAAATATATAACTAATAAGAACCTGATATATAAAAAAAATAAATAAAATTTAAAATAAGTATTCAAACAACAACAAAAAAAAGAGTGGAGTTTCTTTTTCCCCAGGTCC
>NW_006783618.1:1242291-1249254 GCF_000442215.2 Lipotes vexillifer
GAACTCTGGCAATCACATCCTGCTAGCCTTCAAAGTCTGATTCTCTGGGAATTCCTCCTTCCATTACCGGACTCCCAGGTTGGGAAGCCTAACGTGGGGCTCAGAACCTTCACTCCAGTGGGTGGACTTCTGTGGTATGAGTGTTCTCCGGTTTGTGAGTCACCCACCCAGCAGTTATGGGATTTGATTTTATTGTGATTGTGCCCCCCCTACCGTCTCATTGCAGCTTCACCTTTGTCTTTGGATGTAGGGTATCCTTTTGATGAGTTCCGGTGTCTTCCTGTCGATGATTGTTCAGCAGTTAGTTGTGATTCTGGTGCTCTCACAAGAGGGAGTGAGCACACGTCCTTCTACTCTGACATCTTGAACCAATCTCCTATTTTCCTTTATTTCTAAATATTCTCACTTTTCCAGTTAATTTTATTCTTTGGGACTTGGGGAAGGCCTGGGAGGTTAAAGTTTTTCTACAAACAAGAAGCGGGTAGAGGACATGGGAGGGTCTGTCCTGGGAGGGCCCCCCTGGGTCCTGCCTGGTTACATTAGTCAAACTGGAGGCTGGATGCTGCTTTCTTCTCACCACAGGACACACCCCGAGGTGAAGATTTTATTCCACTCATGACAAAGTACCACTTGTAGGGGACTGGGCTTATCACACATTTCTGGCCCCAAAGTAAGGTTATGCCTAAACTGGGAAACTTGAGACCTGTCAATTCTGTCCGAGAGTTTTAGCTCTATAGTTTTCCTTAGGCCACTTAGCTGGCTTCATGCTCTTATCCCATAACTGCTCTACCTTCTGCCCTACCCCGTGGCTCCTCTCTCAGCCCTTTCCCTTGTGCCATTTGAAATTCCAAAGTAAAGAGATTGCCTGAAATCCTCTACCCCCTCACACAGGAAACTTGGCTCCTCTTCTCCCTCTCTTCTCAAGACACTGCTTTTCTTGCTCTTTCTTCAAATGCCCCTATCCCCTTATAGGACAAGAATCAAGAGAAAAAGTTTGAGGGACTTCCCTGTGGTCCACTGGCTAAGACTCCACGCTCCCAGCACAGGGGGCCCGGTTTGACCCCTGGTCAGGGAACTAGATCGCACATTCTGCAACTAAAGACCCTGCATGCCGCAACTAAATATCCCGTGTGCTGCAACTAAGAGCTGGCACAGCCAAATAAATAAATAAATAATTTTAAAAAAAGAGAAGGAGAGAAAGTTTGAATATTTTCCTTGTTCCTCGCTGCCTTTTCCAGCCTGTTATGTTTCCACTCTCCTGCGCGGAACCTTTGTGGAGATGCTGTTGTCACCTTATGTTGCATCCCCTTGGTCCATCTATGGCTTCAGCTGCAGCTGTGTGGTCACTTCTGATGCACACTGATGCCATCCCACATCAAAAACCTGCTGCTATGACACCTGAAGCCTTTTCTGCCTCAGTTTGCAGACGGGAACAACTTTGAATCGGTAGGAGAGTGTAGGGAGTGAATGTTCCCAGAGGCAGCCCTCTACTAATAGGAGAGGAGTTAGTGGATCATGGCCCAGCCTTCCGTCAGTCAGAGGATTCATTTCTGAAATGCATTCTACATGGTTCCTCAGAGGGCCTCCAAAGAGATTGACCCAGGTGCCCAGAGCAGTTACTCACTTAACACTGCACTCTTCACTGGCTCTCTCCTTCCCTCTCTTACTCCCCCAGCTCCCTCATTTTGGCTTGATAGGATCGATTCCCCAATAAACCGCCAGTTCCTAGGTCCTCTCCTCTGGCTTTCTCCCCCCTTCTTTTGAGGTTTTGTGTATGGTGTAAACAAGAGATTCAATTTCATTTTTCTATATGACATTTTTTCCAAGCTCCACATTTTTAACAGTCTTTCCTTTCCTCACTCTTCTGACATGGCCCCTGTATTATATACCAAAGTTTCATATGTGTAAAGGTCTAACTAATGGGGTATGATTGTTTCACCAGTTAATTTTTCCATCCCTACATCCATACCACATCATCTTTATTTTTTTCTCTCATTTTTAAAATTGAGGTATAGTTGATTTACAATATTATATAAATTTCAGGTGTGCAACATAGTGATTCACAATTTTTAAAGATTATACTCCATTTATAGTTATTATAAAATATTGGCTGGGGCTTCCCTGGTGGCGCAGTGGTTAAGAATCCGCCTGCCAATGCAGGGGAAACGGGTTCAAGCCGTGGTCTGGGAAGATCCCATATGCCACAGAGCAACTAAGCCCATATGCCACAACTACTGAAGCCCATGCACCTAGGGCCTGTGCTCCGCAACAAGAGAAGCCCCGTGGTGAGAAACCTGCGCACCGCAGCAAAGAGTAGCCCCTGTTTACTGCAACTAGAGAAAGCCCACGTGCAACAAAGACCCAACTCAACCAAAAATAAATAAATAAATAAATAAATAAATAAATTTACAAAGAAAAAATAAAATATTGGCTATAGTCCCTTGAATTCCTTTTTAAAAAAAATATTTATTTATTTTGGTTGTGCCAGGTCTTAGTTGTGGCATGCAGGATCTTTAGTTGTGGCATCTGGACTCTTAGTTGTGGCATGCATGTGGGATCTAGTTCCCCGATCAGAGATCCAACCCAGGCCCCCTGAATTGGGAACATGGAGTCTTACCCACTGGACCACCAGGGAAGTCCCAGCTCTCCATTTATTTATTTTTAAATGTCTCAATGTTTTATAATTTCCTCTATATAGGTCACATTTTCTTTGGGTTAGATTTTTGTTGAATATACTCTGATACTATGTTAGGTGGTGTCTTTTTTTTAATTGAGGTACAGTTGATTTGCAATAATATGTTAGCTTCAGGTGTACAACCTAGTAATTCAATATTTTTATAGATTATACTCTAAAGTCTTTTTTAAGCTATGTTTTTAGTTAATTGTTGGGGATACAAATGTTTATTAATATTATCTGTTTATATATATATACACAGATTTTATATATATTAATATATATATATTAATCTTATATGTTTCATTGCTAAATTCTCCTATTATTCTTAATCATTTGCTTATATTCTTTTGTTATGGTATTGTGAAAAATTATGTCATCTGCCAACAATTACAGCTTTAGTTCCTCTTTTTTTGTTCTGTAATCCTCTAATTTGTTTTCCTTACTGTACTGCACTGGACAGGGCTCTCTGTATGATACAACATGGAATAGAAGTGGGGACATTGGGCGTTCTTCTCAATTCTTAATTTGGAAATGAATCTGCTATTTCCCCATTTAGGATAATATTTGCTGAAGGATTTTAATAGTTATTATTTATCAGGTTAAAGAATTCCCTTCTAGTTCCAATTTACAAAGAATTTTTATCCTGAATAGTCATGGGATTTTATTCAGTGCTTTTTCTGCTTCTATTGAGTTGCTCATGTAGTTTTTCTCTGAATCTGTTTATGTGGTAAATTACATTTGTAGATTTTCTAATATTAAACCATTGTTATATAACTGGTGTTAGGCTGCACCCTGCAGGCCTGAACACCTTGTAGTTGCCCAGTTAGTGACCAAAGAAAGAGCCTGGAGACAGGGACAGAGACATCAATGATTTATTGGACAGGGGATCTTCCACAAAGTGTCCTGGAGCGACACCCCACTGTGTGTGGCAGATGGCCTGGAAAGACATAGTGGCTTTTGCTCTGGGGGGCGTGGTGGTGGGAACTGATGTCAGTTGGGCTCAGTTACCAGGGGCTAATTAAGCCCCATGTTTAATTGGATAGTAATGTGAGTGAAGCAGCGACTGGTTGAGCAGGAGGTGTACAGAGAGCAAGAGAACAACCATCTTGAATGGCCTGACCATACAACTGGATAAATCCTGTTTGGTAGTGATCACTTCCATCCTCCCCCCCTCCGTATTTTCTTTCTTCCTTCCTTCCTTTCTTTCTTCCTTTTTCCCTCCTTCCTTTCTCCCTTCTTTCCTTCCTTCCTTCCTTCCTTTCTGATTTTTCCCTCTATTTTCATTAGTGAAATAGGCTTGAAATTTCTTTGTTACAGTATCTTTTTTTGTTGTTGTTGTTACAGTATCTTTGATTTTTGTATTGGCGTTATGCTGACCTCAATGAATGAGTTAAGTAGTATTTTACTTCTTCAATACTCTGGAAGAATTTAACTTTTTCTGGTATGGTAAGTCATTTGCCACTCATTCAATGGTTTTTCAGCTTCTAAACTTTTGTTCTATTTCCTATCTGCTGTTATCTTCACATTCTCCTTGTCTTTTATGGGTATATGCCATTTTAGTAGGGTTTCAGGAGTGAAAGGGGATAAATAACATGTGTGTGTTCAGTTTGTCATACCAGATCTGGTATCTCTATTTCCTTTCTCACTTATGCATTTATCTGTAAAGTTGGACTAGCTGAGAGTTGATTGTATAAAGAATAGATTCAGATCTGAGCTTGCATATTTAACTTTAAATTATTCATTTTTTATTTATTTATTTTTTTTGCGGTATACGGGCCTTTCACTGTTGTGGCCTCTCCCGTTGCGGAGCACAGGCTCCGGACGCGCAGGCTCAGCGGCCACGGCTCACGGGCCCAGCTGCTCCGCAGCATGTGGGATCTTCCCGGACTGATGCACGAACCCATGTCCCCTGCATCGGCAGGTGGACTCTCAACCACTGCGCCTCCAGGGAAGCCCTAAATTATTCATTTTAATGGAAGAACTAAGAAGCCTATATAACATAAAACAGTACATAGTTAAAAAAATAATTTACCAATTCAGTAGCAATGAGCACCCCCAAAGCCCAGATAAGTAGGCCTCAAATACTATTTCCCATTAAAAGTAATCAAGAAGGGCTTCCCTGGTGGCGCAGTGGTTAAGAATCCACTTGCCAATGCAGGGGACACGGGTTCGACTCCTGGCCCAGGAAGATCCCACATGACGTGGAGCAACTAAGCCCGTGTGCCACAACTACTGAGCCTGTGCTCTAGAGCTTGCATGCCACAACTACTCGGCCCGCGTGCCACAACTGTTGAAGCCCGCACGCTTAGAGCTTGTGCTCCGCAACAAGAGAAGCCACCACAATCAGAAGCCCGTGAACCGCAACGAAGAGTAGCCCCCGCTTGTCGCAACCAGAGAAAGCCTGCGCACAGCAACAAAGACTCAATGCAGCCCAAAATAAAAATAAAAAATAAATAAATTTATTAAAAAAAAAAGTAATCAAGGATACCTGAAGAATTGTGGATGATTTCAGACCTGGGGCAAGAAGTAGACAAGATGAAGCTGCAACATCTTGTCACATGTGTCAAAAAGACTGTCATGTGAGAAATTACCTTGATGTTATGATGGCCTCTTAATATACTATATAACAAACAATCCCAGAGATCACAGAGCAGAATGGTTCACAGACAAAATTAATACCCTTGATTCATTTGGTTTATTAAATCAATTAAAAACATTTAGTGAGTAGCAATGGGAAAGAGATGTGGAAGGTTAATCCCCCTGGGATAGGGTATACACTGGTGGAAGACCCACTGGGTGTGAATCCTGTCTACATAATGTTCATCAGCCCTACCTTTCTCTCTGCTGCAAGGACTGGGATTGTGGATGAACAGGGAGGCTCTGCAGATGATGGTGGCTGGATTCTCTTGCTCCCATCAAGGGGCTCAGGACGTACTACCCCAAAAGATGGCACCTTGGCATATTGAATATTTTAAGCTAAAGGACTTTGAGAAAACAGCAGCAGCAGGAAACTCACTCTCACCTTCCCCCCTTGCCCTTCTACCCTGAAACATGTAGGTCATAAATCCTCATGTGATAGGTGCCCTACCTATGCCTGGAGGAAAAGAACATTCTTATCTCCAAAGACAGAGGGACTCGGAGAAGAATCTGTCCTTGTTAAATTTCCCCCAGTGTAGTACAATGACCTCATACTCCTCGAACTATTATTCCACCACAATGGTCCACAATGGTCCACTCTTCAGCAAATATAAAATACTCAGGTGTGTTTCTCTGAGTCTTCATTTCCTTATGAAGTCTCCCATGTCCTGCAAAATTACATTAAATCAATGTGTAGCTTTTCCTCCTGTTAACCTTTCTTTGTCAGTTTAATTTTCAGACCCAGCCAGGGACCCTAAGAGGGTCAAGGAAGACTTTCCCCTCTCCTATACTCTGTTGTAGGAACACAAGGGCAACAATTCCAGGCTACAGCTGTAGCTTGTCAATTACCGTGATAGGCAGTTATGGGTTTTACCTGCGTATGTCAGGCAGCGTACACAGAGTGCCACAATAGGTGTCACAAGCAAATGACTGATTTAAGATTTTACAAATATTGAGTGTCTCAGAAATATCTGGTGTTTCATGTGCCTTGTGTAGATTAGTATTCACCTACTTAGTCTGTCCATTGCTTCCTATATCAACAGATATCTGCTTTATTCAGTAAGGCCTGCTCTGCCTCACAAGCTACTCACTTCTACACTTAATTTCTTCTATCCTCCTTCTTTGTTTCCTTCTCTTATTTTCCATAGCAGACCTGAATATTCTTTTTTCTTTCTTTTGGCCGCACCGTGTAGCTTGCAGAAGCTTAGTTCCCCGATCAGGGATTGAACCCGGGCTGGGCCCCGGCAGTGAGACAGTGAAAGCACCAAGTCCCAACCACTGGGCCACCAGGGAATTCCCAGACCTGACTATTCCTAAATAACATAGCAAACACACCTTACAAGGATTCAAGAGCTAATCTGAAGAGGCTCCCACCAGCTAATGATGGGATTATTTGAGAATCAATAAGTATAATATCTGTGATGTTTGCAATGCATCAAATATGTTTAATGCCATGAGTTTATAACGACACCACAAACAAACAAACACACAAAAAAATCTTTAAATGGTAACAATTGGATGATACTAGTGAACCAGGTTGTTGTGTTCAAAACTAGTCTTTCCTGTATGAACTGTCCCACTGGGTAACCATTTAGCAGATGAGGGAGTTTCTCTTCCTAGAAGTAGCCTAGCTAGTAAATGAAGCAGGA
>NW_006783618.1:1249264-1262408 GCF_000442215.2 Lipotes vexillifer
GCAGGAATGATAGAATTAGAACATCATAGTTTACAATGCTTAATGAATGAATGAATGGCTCTGGGCACTGAGCATTGAAGACTGCTAACAGAACCAAAAAAGATGACATTATATACCTCTTGAAGGAAGAATACGATACCACATGTGAGGTAGTCTGACAAAAAATCAACTCTGATTCTGACTGAGGCTCAGTCAAGTCTACAGCATGACTCTCAGGTGTGGTCAGTCATCACCTGACAACTTGTTAGAAATGCAAAATTTCAGGACTTGCCTCGGACCAGAAACAGAAACTCTGAAGGTGGGGCCTCGCAATCTGTTTCAACAAACCATTCAGAGGAGACTCTGATGCCCACTAAAGACTGAGAACCATTGCGCTAAATCCAATTTATAGGCAATACAGAGGAACATATTACACGACATAATAATGTAGGCAAAAAGTCCAGACTGTGGAAATATCCAGAGACAAATGACTCAGTTTCTTTAAATGTAAATTTCAAGGAAATGAAAAAGTGATGAAGAGGAAGCTATAGATTAAAAGAGACTTAGCAAACATATGGACCAATTGCAAATTTTGCACCTTATTTGGACCCTAATTCAAATATGTGAACTGTATCCTTTTGAATTATGGTTTTCTCAGGACACATGTACCCCAATGTGCACTGCAGCACTATTTACAGTAGCCAGGACATGGAAACAACCTAAATGTCCAACAATAGATGAATGGATAAAGATGTGGTACATATGTACAACATGGCTGAATATTACTCAGCCATAAAGAGGAACGAAATTGGGTCATTTGTAGAGATGTGGATGGACTTAGAGTCTGTCACACAGAGTGAAGTAAGCCAGAAAGAGAAAAACAAATGTATATTAACACATATATGTGGAATCTAGGAAAATGGTACAGATGAACCTATTTGTAGGGCAGGAATAGAGACATAGACATAGAGAACGGACATGTGGGCACAGGGAGGGAAGAGGAGGGTTGGACAGATTGGGAGATTAGGTTTGACATAAATACACTACCATGTGTAAAATACATAGCTAGTGGGAACCTGCTGTTTAGCACAGGGAGCTCAGCTCAGTGCTCTGTGATGACCTAGATGGGTGGGATGGGGGGGTGGGAGGGAGGTCCAAGAGGGAGGGGATATATGTATACATATAACTGATTCACTTCATTGTACAGCAGAAACTAGCACAACATTGTAAAGCAACTTTACTCCAATTAAAAAAAATGAAACAATAATAAAACACAAATATGTAAACTGTAAAAAACATAACATTTATGAGATAAGTGGAAATTTTAACACTGGATATTTGATATTTAGGAAATGTTAATTCTTTTTTTTTTTTTTTGCGGTACGCGGGCCTCTCACTGTTGTGGCCTCTCCCGTGTGGAGTACAGGCTCTGGACGCGCAGGCTCAGCGGCCATGGCTCACGGGCCTAGCCACTCTGCGGCATGTGGGATCCTCCCGGACTGGGGCTCGAACCTGTGTCCCCCGCATCGGCAGGCGGACTCTCAACCACTGCGCCACCAGGGAAGCCCTAGGAAATATTAATTCTTTTTAGGTGTGACAATGGCATTGAAGTTATATTTATGGGTGAAATGATTTTTTTCTATTTGTTCAAAATAAGATTGGATAGATAGGTGAAGGTATAAGAGGAAAAAAGTTAACCGTGAGTTGCTGATAATCGGGGCTGAGTGATAGGTCCCTAGGGGTCATTACACTATTTTGTATACTTTTGTATATGTTTGAAATTCTCTATAGTAAAATGGTAAAAAAAAAAATTGCCTTTGACTTTGTGGGGCTTTGTGAGAACCCATGGGAAGAGCTTTGGTTTTAAATACAGAACCCCCAGAATGGATCCTAGTTCTTCCATTTATTTTGTAGTGGGAGTGAGCTGGATAGCTGGGCAAATCGCTTCACATTATCCTCCTCATTTTCTTCATCTGTAAAAAAGAATAGTCATAATTAAAGGATGTAATGTCTTCAAATGCTTTGCAAAGAGCTTTGCAGATAGAAGCTTCTAGTATCAAGTATCTGTGAATTCCTTAAAGCCCAATATGGCATCTTCTAATATTTCTTCAGCACAGTGTGGGGCATATATCAGTTGCTCCTTAAGTGTTTAGTCTCAGTTTTCTTATTCAATCAAATCATTATTTATTAAATAAATGAATGGATGAGTACATTCCAATTTCTAGGTTTCAGACCTCTAGGTTGAATCATCCATTCAGTAATTAAGACCTAGAATAAATGAATAAAAGTAGGAGACACATCCTGACAATTATGATTTAATACATTACATTATATGTATTCAAATAGAATCTATTATATATATTATAGATTATATTTGCTCCCCTCCTTTCATGATGGCTACTAGGCTGAAAACAGTGGAAGGTGGAAAACTCTTGTTAAGTGTAGATTTTTCAATTATGGAGAGGACCTTTACTGAGATATAAAAATAAGCAAAGTTAGAGCTGGGACTTGGTTTTAGGTCTTCACCCTTGGAGCTTTTTAGGGTTCCACCAGAGGGCGCTCCATACCTCATGGCTTCCCCGAGGTGTGGGAGCCCAGCATGGGGCCCACAGGAGCCTACCTGGTAGGTATGCAATCACACCTTTAGCAAATGTACACTGAGCCTCTACTATGGGCCTGGCATGTTTAGGTGCTGAAGATACAGAGATGAAAAGACCTGGACCCTGCCCTCAAAGGACTCAGTCTAGAGTGGAGACAGACGTGTAAACAAGTAATGATGGCATAGTGCAGCAAGGGCCATAATAAAGGTGTTACAAGGTGTAAGGAACTATTAACTCTGGCTCCAGGGCTCAGGGAAGCCTTCATAGAATGTGAGCTTAATTTTGAAAGGCAAATAAGATGCCAGATGGACAAAGTAGACAGAATAACATGTACAGATATATACATGAAGGTAAGAACACACATGTGGTTAGTTTGGCATGGCCAAGGGTGAGTTTCAAGGAGCCTGGAAAACGTGGAAGTGGGGCTGGATAGTTGGTGGGGCCGGATCATGAAGGGCCTTATTCCGTGAAAAGAGAAGAGCCTCTGAGTGTTTCTTTTTCCTTCTTTCTTTTGGCCCTGCCACTCAGCATGTGGGATCCTAGTTCCCAGATCAGGGATCAAACCCTCACCCCCTGCATTTAAAGGGCGGAGCCTTAACCACTGGGCCTGCAGGGAAGCTCCCCTGTTCATGTCTATATCCAGCTCAGTAACCACAGGAGCGATCTTAAGCTCCAGGAGGGATGATCCTCTCATCATAGTTACGCACAAAAGAGTTCTTTAGTTTTTTGTCTTTGAAAGTCTCCTCAGGGAGCACGTGCACACTCTACACAAGATCTTCATTCTCCTGATTTTATAATCAGCGGTGTTTGGTTACTCACTTTCTCACACTTTTTGGATTTGATCTGTGTGACTTTTAGATGTGTTGGAGAATCAGACTAGCTCTCAAAAGTGTGAAGATTTGTCATCGTTAAGGATCTCAAAAAAAAAAAAATTTTTGCTTCAAGCTGCTAAGGCCGCTCCAGAAGAGTCATTCTAGAAATGTTTGGAATAATGTCAGCATCATTAGAGTAAGAGCTTGCACTCAGGGTGACAGCTTTAAATGATCATTTTTTGCTCTGTCTTTGAAAGCCTCATTTCCTCTGCTTACTGCTAGTGTAGCCCAGCAGACACTGACACTCAGAGGGCGTATAACACGGGCGCAGGCTGGAAGAAAACAGCAACGTTGCTGAGAATTTTTCCCTTTCAGGAGGTGGAAGCTGGGGAGGGGGAGGGGAACACCCCCGGGGGTTGGGCAGGCGTGCTTTCTCTATCAGTCTGACTCACCAGGGAAGACACATCCTGTTTGCCTGGACAAGCAGCCCGGCTGCCCTTTCCACCCAGAAATGCTTCTGAGCCGACAAGTCCAACCTGCTTGTTCCCTTGCAGGCAACAAGCCTCGATGGGAAATGGAGGGGAGCGCAGAGAGGCTGAAATGCCTTAGCTAACTCAGCACCTTTGCTGCTTCTCAGCATTCAATGGACCTGTGATGAAAAAGAGTGGTTCTGAGGCCTTGCGACATCTGAGGTTTTCTGAGTAAGACTGAATTTTGAGGATGAAGCACGTTAAATCAGAACAGTAGACTCTTCGATGGTTGAGGCTAGAATGGTGCTTAGAAGTCAGTTGGTCCAACCCCCTCACTTTATTAATGTGGAAACTGAGAACCCGAGAGTTTAAAGTAGGGTGACGCTACATCCCAGTGTCCCTGGGAAAGCCCTGTTTTATTTTTCCAGTGTAAATATCAATAATGCCACTTTCAGTCTCAAAACAGTTCCAGTTTGAAGTGAACTAAGTCAGACAGAGAAAGAAAAATATCATATGATATTATTGCTTATATGCAGAATCTAAAAAAAAATGATACAAATGAACTTAATTTACAAAACAGAAACAGACTCACAGACTTAGAGAATGAATTTATGGTTGGGGGGGTTGGGGGGAGGGATGAATTGGGAGTTTGGGATTGACTTGTACACACTGCTATATTTAATATAAAATGTCTTTCCATGAAAAACAAAAGCAAAACCAAAAACCAACTGTTCCAGTTTGGACAGTAAATTATATGGTCACCCACCCCCACCCTAAGAGAAAAAGAAGGCTGTGAATAGGTGGGGAACAGTAAAGAATGTTAAAGGAAAGAAACAGTTTGAGAAAGGTATAGAGATGAAAATAAGAATGAACTTAGTATGGTAGAACTCTTTTTCAGTGATTCTGCTAAATTACATTTTCTTTCATAAAGGTTTTGCTTCTCAAGATAAAATAGAGAGGAATAAATATTAAAGTTTTGGTAATCTGTTGTTTATTCCTAGTACCATGGTTAAATTCTCTTTGGCTGTTACAAACAAATTACTACAAATCATTCATATAAAAATACCATAGAAATAAACTAGATTAGGGGAAAAACTCAAAATGGTAGACTTTTTTTGGTGAAAGAATACCTTGAGTTGACTTCGGTTTTATGAAGAAGAAAGAATTTTTAGTCAAAACTTATGCTTTCCCCATTATCCTAAAAGTACTTATTTCTCAGTAGAACTCAGTTATCACTTTTTGTGAACAAGTTGGAATTGTCATGTTACTGTGTATTTGATTTGCTTTAAGATGAACAATAAATTTAATAATAAAAAAAAAGTGCTTGTTTCTGTTACCCCGAGATCAGCTTACTCAATCACCAGTGTTTACTGAACACCTACCGTGTGCTAAGTACTGTATCTGATCAATGAGACAGAGCATTTTTTCCAAGGAACAGGTAAACTTTTTTTTTTATTGAAGTGTATTTGATTTACAATATTGTTTTGGTTTTAGGTGTATAGCATAGTGATTTTTTTGTTTTTGCAGATTATATTCCATTATAGGTTATTATTAACTTCTTAAGATATTGTGTATAACTCCCTGTTCTATACAGTAAATCCTTGTTGCTTATCTATTTTATGTATAATAGTTTGTGTCTCTTAATCCCATACTCCTAATTTGTCTCTCCCCACCTCCGTGTCCCATTTGGTAACCATCGATTTGTTTTCTATGGCTGTGAGTCTGTTTCTGTTTTGTATATAGATTCATTTGTATTATTTTTTAGATTCCACATAAAAGTGATATCATATGATACTTGTCTTTCTCTGAGTTACTTCAGTTAGTATGATAATCTCTAGGTCCATCCATGTTGATGCAAATGGCAATAGTTGACTTTTTTATAGTTGAGTAATATTCATATATATATATATATATATATATATACCCCACATCTTTATCCATTCATCTATTTTTTTTTTTGCGGTACGCGGGCCTCTCACTGTTGTGGCCTCTCCCACAGGAACAGCAAACTTGACAACGCCTCATCCTCTCCATTGCAGAGAAGGGTAGCCACTGTCCACCAAGTTACCTATGCTAAAAATTTGAGAATTATCCTCCAACACTTTCCCTCACTTCCACTTCCAGTCATGTACAAATCTCCATCCACTCTGCCTCCTTCATAGCTCTCAAATCCCTACTTCTCTCCATCCCCTCTGCCATTGTTTCAGTTCCTGTCAAATCATCTGCCTGTTGATTACTGTTCCCAGAAGCAGCTTCTTGCTTTCGGTCTTGTTCCTCTCCATTGTCTCCCTCCAAACTGTAGTTGCGTGATCTTTTATTTTTTATTTATTGATTTATTTTTAAAATTTTGGCTGTGCTGGGTCTTCTTTGTGGTGCACAGGCTCTTTGTTGTGGTGTGGGGGGGCTTAGTTGCTCTGCGGCATGTGGGATCTTAGTTTCCTAACCAGGGATTGAACCTGTGTCCCCTGCATTGGAAGGCGGATTTTTAACCACTGGACCACCAGGGAAGTCTCACGTGATCTTTTAAATATACAAATCTGATCAGATCACTTTCTGCTGAAAAGTTTTCAATGTCTCCCCATTGCCCTCCAGATAAAGTCCAAACTCCTTAACCCTTATCAAGGGCCTTTAGGGTCTAGCCCCTGATTAGATTTTCAGCCTCATCTCTGGTCATTCATTCTCCTTTTCCCCCTTTTCTCTCCACCCACAAGAGCTCGATAGGTATTAGAATGAATGAGTCTCTTTGTGCCTCAATTTCCTCATCTATAAAACGGAGACCTCTGCTTATCTTGCTGTTATGAGGATCAGACATAATATCTGTGACATGCCTGTGGTGGTTCTGGGAACATAGTAAGCACTTGATAAATGGTAATTTTTAAATTAATGGTAATTTTTATTTGTTAAAATTGACCAATATTCTAAGGAATGATGTCTAAACTAGAATGATGTAAAATAATGACTCTCAAACATTTTATTTCTAAGTTTGGTGTTGTCATTTACTGAATGCTAAGGAAACTTGGTAAATGAGGAAGCAGATTTTTGCCAACATTTTATTATGAAAAGCTTCAAACATGCAGAAAAATTGAGAGGATTTTACAGTGAACACCTATATTCCCTGCTTAGGTTCTTCAGCTAACATTTTACTATATATTAATACATGATTTATATCATATGTCTATTCATTTCTCTTTTCATCCCTTTATCCACCTGTCCATTAATATCTTATTTTTTCTATGCATTTTACAATTTCAGACATCAGGACCCATCCTCCTACATACTTCAGCATGAATGAGAGTTCAATATTCATTTATAATTCCTTTTAAGAATACATTGAAATAAAATTTGCAGACAATGAAACACACAAGACTTAAGCACATACCATTCAAATAACTTGGCAAATGCCTAAGCCTCTATAAACCAAACCCATATCAAGATGCAGAACATTAATATCACCCCAGAAATTTCCCTCATGTCTCTCCAGTCAATTCCTTCCCCCACTCACTCCCCCAAGGGCAAACACTCTTATGATTTTTTCCCATCAAACATTAGTTTTGCCTGTTCTAGAACTTCATATAAGTGGAATCAAAGAGTAAGTACTGGGACTTCCCTGGTGACGCAGTGGTTAAGAATCCACCTGCCAATGAAGGGGACACGGGTTTGATCCCTGGTCTGGGAATATCCCACATGCCACGGAGCAACTAAGCCCGTGCGCCACAACTACTGAGCCTGAGCTCTAGAGCCTGTGAGCCACAACTATTGAGCCCACGTGCCACAACTACTGAAGCCCACACACCTAGAGCCCATGCTCCACAACAAGAGAAGCCACTTCAATGAGAAGCCCGTGCACCGCATCGAAGACTAGTCCCCGCTCACCGCAACTAGAGAATGCCCACACGCAGCAACAAAGACCCAGCGTAGCGTAGCCAAAAATAAATAAATAAATAAATAAAAATCTTCAGAAAAGCTGAAAAAAAAAGAGTAAGTACTACTTTATGTCTGGCTAATTTTGTTCAACATAATATATTTGAGATTCATGCATGTGGTTGTATGTATCAGTAGTTTGTTCCTTTTTATTCCTGAGTAGTAACCCATCGTATGAGTATTCTATGGAGTATTTATCTATTTTTCTGTTGATGGACCCCTGGGCTGTTTCCAGTTTGGGGTATTATGAATAAAGCTTCTCCAAATAGTTTCATACAAGTAATTTTGTGGATATATAACTTCATTTCTCTTGGATAAATACCTAGGAGTGAAATTGCTAAGGTGGTTAGCTTTATATGAAACTTAGCTTTACAAGAAACTGCTAGACCTTTTCCCAGTGGTCATGGGAACAGTTTTCAATATGTTAACTAACTATAACCACAAACAACTAAATTTACTGAGCGTTTTCTATGGGCACTGCACATGGAGCTTTACTTAAATACAGCATTTCACTTGATTCTTATACTAAGTCTATGGGGCAGATAGTATTAATTAATTAATTAATTAATTAATTTATGGCTGTGTTGGGTCTTCGTTGCTGCGCGCTGGTTTTCTCTAGTTGCGGTGAGCGTGGGCTACTCTTCATTGCATTGCACGGGCTTCTCATTATCGTGGCTTCTCCTGTTGCGGAGCACAGGCTGTAGGCGCACAGGCTTCAGTAGTTGTGGCACGTGGGCTCAGTAGTTGTGGCTCATGAGCCCTAGAGAGCAGGCTCAGTAGTTGTGGTGCACGGGCTTAGTTGCTCTGCGGCATGTGAGATCTTCCTGGGCCAGGGCTCGAACCCGTGTCCCCTGCATTGGCAGGCAGATTCTTAACCACTGTGCCACCAGGGGAAACCTATGGGGCAGATACTATTCTCATTTTACGTGTAAGATAATTGAGGCACAGAGAATTAAATAAGTGCCCAAGGTCACACAGCTAACTAAGTGGCCAAGCTTGGATTTGGATCTATGCAGGTTGGACTCAGGTCTCTCCAACCCTGTGCAAATCCATCTAACTTCTCTTTAGAATATGAAGGGTTAAACTTCAGAGTCTCTTCCTTGGGCTGTTTAATAAGATTATGATGCCTCTCCTCTATAATTAAGAAAGGAGTCTGAGGCTTTACTGGAGAAGTGTACATATAAGCTGCCAAGAGGTGGGGAGGTAGGAGAGCATTCCTACCCATGGTTTTACTAAGCCATTAGAGCTCAGTCTCAGATCCAGACTTGCCCTGGACTATCTGTAGGAATCTTGAGGCAAGGAGGAGGACCCAAGGCAACACACCTCTTCCTTGGGCTGAGAACCCACCTCTCATCTAGGACTCTTGACGTTCTCTCTCATCTTCGAAAAGGTCTCTAAACCAGAGGAAGTTAGAAAAAACAAACAAAGGAGCTATAGCTTGGATTTGTTGGTTAGGGAAGGCTGGGAGTCTGAGTCTTCTGAAAACACGTAATAAGTTTATATTTTCATTCTGGCTCCTAGGCCAGGGGCCTTATGAGACAGTTGGTTGAGTATGTGGTGGTTGATGTCTCAAGGCCTTCCCTCCTTATTTGTTTTTATTTATTTATTTTTGGCTGCATTGGGTCTTCGTTGCTGTGCGTGGGCTTTCTCCAGTTGCGGCGAGTGGGAGCTATTCTTCGTTGTGGTGCACGGGCTTCTCATTGTGGTGGCTTCTCTTGTTGCAGTGCATGGGCTCTAGGCACGTGGGTTTCAGTAGTTGTGGCACGTGGGCTCAGTAGTTGTGGCTCACAGGCTCTAGAGCGCAGGCTCGGTAGTTGTGGTGCATGGGTTTAGCTGCTCCGCGGCATGCGGGATCTTCCTGGACCAGGGCTTGAACCCATGTCCTCTGCACTGGCAGGCGGATTCTTAACCACTGCGCCACCAGGGAAGTCCCTCCTTATTTGTTTTTTAACCATTAAAAAAAAATTCAAGTATAGTTAATTTACATGTTCAAGTGTACAGCAAAGTGATTCAGTTATACCTTGTTATTTTTTATGGTTCTGGGAAATACCAGATTCTCTCCTCTGGTCACATGTTAGCTACTCCCAACGGATATATTTGTCAGGATCAAGTCCATACACCTTCAGATGGCGAATGAGGACCCTCAACATCTGGGCCCAACCTCTCTCCGGACTCCTGAACTGCCACTCCTCCCTATGCACTAGATTTGAGGAATTGCTTGCAGGTTCCTGTGGATACCACATCCCACCCATCTGTTTCTCTTCTCTCCTCTCTATTCAGCCTTTTAGGACTGGTTCAAAAGTCACAAATACGGTAACTACTTGCTTACATACACACCCCACCTCCCAATCCTCTTTAGACGATTCTTCCCCCCAGGCAGAAATGTCTTATTCTACTTAAAAAAAAAATTTTATTTATTTAATTTAAGAAGTCCTTCTTATTCTACTTTGTATTTCTAGCCTAGCATATAACAAAAATTTCATAAAGCTCTTCTAGTAAGAAAGACATATGGACCAAAACTTTTGAGTAACTAAATACTTTATTTGAACCACCCCAAGAGCTAAATTATTTGTTTTCCTTGCTTCACAGAATGCTATTTTCATCTTGTGGTGAAAAAAAACATTTTTTGCCTAGGATGCTAAGAAAACAATTTTTACAAATATTGATACAGGCCAGTTGTCCTCTTTGTCTTCTGAGCCCCCAGTGAGTTTCCTACTGACCAAGGTCTCGGTATCCATTAGAAATATTTTTAGGAAATGTGTAGGGGAAGGGACAGATGAGGTGCTTTCAAAACTTAGTATGCCACGAATTTTAATGACAATCAGAATTTTTCTCTGGAAAAGTTTAGAGAGAAAGTAATGTCTCTGAAAACTTCACTTTTCTTCTCTTTAAATTCCAGAACTCCTCTTCCTTTTCTCTCATTTGCCCAGATACGAACTGAACTGTAACTTAGGCCTTACCCAGATGCCTCCAGCTCTGGTCAGACTCCTGCTGACTGGCATCCTGGGGACTCTTAGGGACAAACGTCCTTTTTCTTTAGTGTTTTCTCTACTTAGCAAGTCCAGCCCTTGGCCTCTCCCCTCCCCACGCAGGGAGGAGAACCGGGTGACTCTCCTGCTAACTGGAGGGAATTGGGTGTTGCCGGGCACACAGCCAGGAACTTGAACTCTGCTGAGGAATGGGGTCTGGGCAGCGGCTGACTCCCCAGAGCAGTGCTGGCAGCCAGCTCACAGGGCTTCTGGCTACCTGGGAGGGGGGAATCTTCTCCTCCTGACAAAGGGGCAGTTTGTTCAGTCCTTCCCACCCCGATTCCTCTCATGCTGCTGTTCACTGCATCCCTGAGCCTTTTGGTAACCCTACCTCTCACCAAAGTTTGCAATTTGTGGTAGACTTCAAAACCTCAGGCTTTACCTCTCCAGAGCCGCACTGCCCTGCAATTTGAAAGCCAACAAAGAGGCTCAAGTTTCCTTAACTCCTTTTCTTTCAGGTTCCTGGAGCTGAACTCTTTGGACCTACATACCAGAAAAGCTCTTTTATCCTATCACCATTTGAAATGTTTCCCCAGCATTTCCGACCTAGAAGCTGACAAAGGAGCTAAACATTCTGTGTTCAGGGACACTCTTCCCAGGACACTCATGCTGGGACACCGCTGATCTTCACTTGGGGAGCCCCTGTTTTCTCAGTTCTAATGGGGACTGATTTTTGCTGTCGTTTACCTCTCTTTGCTCCATCATCATGACATCTTTCTCCTGCTGCTTTTCTCTCCTCTTTTGCTTTTCTTCCTCTTCCGTAATCTGCCGCTCTCTTGGTGGAATTTTCTCTTTGCTTCCCTCTTTATGCTGTTTTATTTTTTCTAGTTAGCTTGCCCCTTCCTCCCCGTCCTGGAAACTTCTTTGTTCCAGCATTTCACTAGGAGATTTTATGAATCACTAAAGAGTTTCTAGATTGCTAATCCAGGCATAAGGGCAATTTGTTTCTTCTGTTCTAGGTTAGATTTCTTAACCGTGTGTGTAATCTTCATCCCCCTCCTACTGCTGTTTCCACGCTGCTTCATTAACCTGTAACAATTACCCATCGTCCTTCCAGACAAGGAGGCACCTTTTCTCATTTAAAGTCCTCAACTCCTTAGATTTCTCAGACAGATGGCTGCCCCCAAAATGGCAGATAAAATCAGAGGTACAAAAAAGTTATTAGGAAAAACTTTTCCTTGAGAGTCCTCTGTCTGATTGTTCACATTAGCTATTATTTTGTGGAAAGAGAACTAGATTTAAGAGTCAAAAAAGGGGACTTAAGACTCTGCATTTCCATTGCAGAGGACATGGGTTGGATCCCTCCCTGGTTGGGGAACTAAGATC
This sequence comes from Lipotes vexillifer, assembly GCF_000442215.2. Lineage (NCBI taxonomy): Eukaryota > Metazoa > Chordata > Mammalia > Artiodactyla > Lipotidae > Lipotes > Lipotes vexillifer. The sequence goes on from NW_006783618.1 coordinate 1,261,402, forward strand.
CCACATGCCGTGCGGCCAAAAAAAAAAAAAAGTCAAAGAAGTTCCAGTTCTGCTACCTGTTGGCTGTGCAAATCACTTCTCTGAGCTCTTAGCGTCTTCACTGGTGAAATGGGAATGCCTCATGGCAGTGTTGTGTAGATAAAAGCACTTTGCAAACTGTCTTGAGATAGGATAAATGAGCTGGGATGATGTCCTGATTCCTCTTTAAATCCTTCAAACGTAAAGGGTCATTAAACACTGAGATTTGCTTTGGTCAGTCTATTTTAGGTGGGTCTCGGGGAAAGCTAGCAGCTCGAAAAGGTACAGCAATCCTTGTGGTAACATTTGGCTAAAATTGAGGGCATAAACTGTAGGACTTCTTGAACACAGAGGGTCCTAAGGAATTCTGATTACTTTGGATTTGGGAACCCAGTTCCTGCTGCTGTGGCCCAAGGGAGGTGCTTGGATAAGTGGAATCACTGCAGGTAGGTTCAGCATTCACTTCTCAGGCGAGCCTGAAACCTGTTTTTAAAAAAACGTGTGTGGGGGCTTCCCTGGTGGCGCAGTGCTTGAGAGTCCGCCTGCCGTTGCAGGAGACGCGGGTTCGTGCCCCGTTTCGGGAAGATCCCACATGCCGCGGAGCGGCTGGGCCCGTGAGCCATGGCCGCTGAGCCTGCGCGTCCGGAGCCTGTGCTCCGCAAATGGGAGAGGCCACAACAGTGAGAGGCCCGCATAACGCAAGAAAAAAAAAAAAAAAAAAAAAAAAAAAAACAAAAAAAAAAACGTGTGTGTGTGGGCCAGAACCAAAGCAGCCTGGGACATTGCAGACGGGCCCCACCTCCTCTGGCTGTTTTCAAGGCCATCCAGAGGCCAGGGTCCAGATAAACTGAAAAGTTAAGACAGGACTGCATGGGAGTTTCTGCAGATGCGCTTGTAGCACAGAGGGTGGGAGGGAGGAAAGGAAGGAGGGAAGGAGGGCGCTGGGAGCTGACGCCCCACCTTTCATTCCAGCACCGGCAGAGCAGGAA
>NW_006783618.1:1262418-1269393 GCF_000442215.2 Lipotes vexillifer
CACCGGCAGAGCCGGAATGACTCACAGGCACGGGCGCTCAGGTTCCCATAGGTGAGGGACTGACTCCCCTCTCCGGAAAAACGCAGTGTGCTTTCCTCCTGGAGTGGCCTTGGCAGGGTGCTGGAACGCTCGGTCTGCCCGGTCTGGTCTCTGGAGCCAGGGCTGGGTTTCCCTCATGTATGGCAAGAGCCCTATGCGTGCTGTGCTTTTTCTCCTCGGCATACAGCTCACAGGTAAGAGCTCGCGGGCTTCTCTGAGCCTACCTCCTTCACTGCCTACCCTATAAAGTTAGCTAATTGTTGAAGAATTTGCAAGAGTCTTTTTTTGGAGCCTGAGCCACAGTTGCATTTCATTTTAGTTTTGACTTTAGTGAAACTGAAGTGGTGGGTTGTTTGCGGGGAGTTGCTTTTGGAAAAACAGGTTTAGGTGTGTTCTCAGGTGCCAGTGATTCAGGCACAGAGAGTTTTCTAATCTCAGGTTACACACCATTTTTTGTGGCTACTCTCAACCTCCCACTGCTGGCAGAACCTAGCACTTCGATTTCTGTGTGTGGGTCTTGTCTGGGGCTCTCGGCAGCCCTGGGAAAGCTGAGATTGTTAAGGAGAGAGACCCACTGGGGGTTTGTAACTGCCCCAACATGCACATTCTAAATGTAAATATCATGCTAAAAAAATGCCATGTGGTATAAATGTTCCAGTGGCGCAGGCAAGCTAAACTGTCTGGGACTGATTAACTCAGTTTCTGCAGAAGACTAGGAACAGTGTGAAATTCACATAACAAGGACACTTTGTGGAAAACTTACCTGCTAGGGGACCAGCAGACACATAACATACAATGTTTAATCTGAATACATGTCTAATTCATGTTCTGATTAGTTCTGCTGTTTTGTTTCTGCTTTCAATTTTATTTGCCGATGTTTGTAGTTTGTTACAGCAGTTTTGAAGTGGGTACCATGAGGCTAGGGTATCATGCTTTGGAGGAAGTGAGAGCACTGTGTGGTATTTTTAGTTGTTTAAGGAATGGGAGGGTGAAGGTTGCATGTAGGTAGGAGTAGGTAGACTCTGGGTGAAGTGAGTTTGAGTGAGAGCTGAGGCATCTCAGTTCTGTTTGATGCTCTACTCAGACTTTTATTTTGGTAGTGTCAGCAGAAATTCTCTTAATACTCATCTCCTGTTAACCCTTCCTTTCCCTTTTTTTCATTGCAGCTCTTTGGCCAATAGCAGCTGTGGAAATTTACACTCCCCGTGTGCTGGAGGCTGTCAATGGGACCGATGTTCGGTTAAAATGCACTTTCTCCAGCTTTGCCCCTGTGGGTGATGCTCTAACAGTGACCTGGAATTTCCGTCCTCGAGATGGGGGCCCTGAGCAGTTTGTAAGTAAGGGTCTCTTGGTTAGGAAAATAAGCCAGTCCATTTCTCCTTGCCCTTCCTGTATTTTTCTTAGCAACAAGCACAGGGTAAAGCTGGGAAACGAATCAACAAACAGAACTGAGAGGCTGGCGAAGGGGAAAGCAAGAGGTTCTTGCAGGAGAGCTGCAGATGGGGCAGTCAGGCTTCCTGGCATTTCTCTTCGGGTCCTGCCATCTTAGCCTCCCTTCCCAGGTACCAAATAAGACCTTTGGCCATTTCTCCTCTCTAGGTTTTCTACTACCATGTGGATCCCTTCAGACCCATGAGTGGGCGTTTCAAGGACCGGGTGGTCTGGGATGGGAACCCTGAGCGGTATGATGTCTCCATCCTCCTCTGGAAGCTACAGTTTGATGACAATGGGACATACACCTGCCAGGTGAAGAACCCACCTGATGTTGATGGGCTGATAGGGGAGATCCAGCTCAGCGTTGTGCACACTGGTAGGTGATGCAGAGAAAAATCGTTTTGGAAAGCGTGAGAGCTTGTAGAAAAGGGGCAAACTTTTATGATGGCTGAAAGAGTAGAGAGAAGGACCAACCCTTTGGATCTGGAAACTGCAGAGGGAGAGTGAAGAGTCCTGGGGTAAAAAAGAGAAAGGCTTTGTTTGGCTGTGGAAAGAAACAGAAAATAAAGGGACCTAAGGAATCTGTTACAAAAATGGCATTGAGATCGTGAAAGGGAGAGGAAGCAACCCTCTGATAAAAGGCTAACACAATAGGTCCATTCATTCACTCATTTATTCACAAGGTACTATTGAGTACCTACTCTACATCAGGCACTGTCCAAAGTTCTTGACATGTACTATCTCATTTAATTCTCACAACCACTGTTGGAGGCAGATACCAATAAGTGTAGTTATTGTTTATTGAACACTTCCCATGTGCTAGGGGACTTACGTATCATACCTAATCTTTACATATCATATCAATTTATTGTGCTGTTAGTGTGCTCCCCCCCCCCATTTTACTAATGAGGAAATCAATGCTCATAGAGGTTAAGTCACTTGTCTAAAGTCATGGAGCTCATAAATGGAGTCACTCAGAACTCAAATCCAAGCATCTCTGTCTCCAAAATTGTGCTCCAAACTAAGGCACTGTATTGCCTGCAGTCCTATAAAGGACAACCTGGAAAACTGCCAGACAACAAAAAGCAAAGTCCATAAAACTTACAAGTTGTAAATTTGTGTTTGAGTCACTGCTACAGTTTACCAGCTGTAAATAACTTTTCTTTTTCTCCTGTAAAGTGAGAATAATATAGCAAAGATTATGGTGAGGATAAAATGAAGTAATGAAAATAACCCCCCCCCAAACTCTTGAATTGTACTGAAAATTATAATAATTACCATATATTGAAACTTTATTTTGTGCAGGCACAGCGTGGAACAATTTACATAAGCAATTTTATTTTTTATAAGAACTCAAGAAGTGAATATTGTTGTTTCTATTTTATACATTGAAGAAACTGAGGCTCAAAGAAGTTAATTACCCCAAATCACACAGGACCTGGTACTTTAACCTACCTGTCTCTGCTGTATGCTCTTAACCAACACACAACATTACTACCCAAAACGTAAAAGCCTATAAAGTGGTATCATTTCCTCCTTTCATTCCTAGTATCATCCTTCAAGGCCCTATCAATAGAGAGCTGTATGACCTTGGAGAAGTCATCTGAGTATTGAAAGAAGTAATATAATGTCTTTGGCTCTCAGTTTCTTATCCTGCAAAATGAACAGGTAGATAAGAACGCATGGTCCTTCAACATATTGGGATCACTACTCTTAGAGAACCTAATGAATGCCATAACCCCTGTTTAATATACACACACAATATGACATGGATTCTGTGGGCTTGTGCCCTGCCCCCACCCCCCCCCATCTTCCTTCATAGACTCCAGGCTGGGAACCCCTGGGCTAGATATTCTCTAATGTCTTTTCTGGCTCTGAGGGTTCATTGAAATTTAAGTCAGAAATCAAGGTAAAAATTAAGAGACCCAGGCTTCACAGACTCTCGCCTGGTTTAGGGACCCTTCCCTTTGGGTTCTCTCTTGCATCATATATCCACTAGACTATAGTTACTGATTTACTTGTCTATCTTTCCAGTGGGCATGAGTTCCTTGAAGGTAATGTCTCTTTTGGCTTTGTATTTCCATCAGAGTCCCTGGAACATAATAGGCCCTTAATAAGCCTGAAAAAATGACTGACTGCATGACAGAGGAGAGAAGGATTCGGGGAGAAATAGTTTAGACACTGGATTCGATTAGGTCAGCAATAACCTTACCCCACTAGGTAGATCAACTGGCCAAGTGGTTCTCAAATTTTAGCATGCATCAGAATCATCTGGAGGACAAATTAAAACAGATTGCTGGGTGCTCCCTGTAATTCATTAGGTCTGGGGTCGGGCCTGATAGAACTCGCATTTCAAAGTTTTCAAGTAATTCTGTAGCTGCTACTCCTAGAACCAAAGTTTGAGAACCACTAAAGTAGTCTGTATGTTTTTCCTACTTTTTTTTTTTTGGCCACACCATGCAGCATATGGGATCTTAGTTCCCCAACCAGGGATTGAAACTGCGTCCCCTGCATTGGAAACACGGAGTCTTAATCACTGGACTGCTAGGGAAATCCCTGTATGGCTTTTCTACTGCTACTAGACTTTACAAAATTAATATCGTAGAAGAAAGGAAGATTTCATTTAAAGATGAAAATACACCCCTTAAATGATTCCATTTAAGGAATAATATCTTGGGACTTCCCTGGTGGTGCAGTGGTTAAGAATCCGCCTGCCAATGCAGGGGACACTGGTTTGAGCCCTGGTCCAGGAAGATCCCACATGCCGTGGAGCAACTAAGCCCGCGCGCCACAACTACTGAGCCTGTGCTCTAGAGCCCGTGAGGCACAACTACTGAGCCCGTGTGCCACAACTACTGAAGCCCACGCACCTAGAGCCCGTGCTCTGCAACAAGAGAAGCCACCGCAATGAGAAGTCTGTGCACGGCAACAAAGAACAGGCCCCGCTCGCCACAACTAGAGAAAGCCCGCACACAGCAACAAAGACGCAATGCAGCCAAAAATAAATAAATAAAATAAATAAATTTATTTTTTAAAAAAAGGATGAATATCTTTAGATTTCATTGTAGTCTTCCTCTTTTCAGAACCCCAACTTGATCTTTTCTCCTTACAGTACGCTTCTCTGAGATCCACTTCCTGGCCCTGGCCATTGGCTCCGCCTGTGCACTGATGGTCATAATAGTAATTGTGGTGGTCCTCTTCCAGCATTTCCGGAAAAAGCGACGGGCTGAAAGAGCTCATAAAGTGGTGGAGATAAAATCGTAAGGCTGGGCAGTTCTGGGAAAGTCTTCTTTTAACACTGTTTTATGGCAACTCTTGGTATATTATAGTGGGGCTAAATAATTGTTGAACAGATGTTCTTCCTCATGAGTTAATCTTACACAAAAGAATTCAAATTCACAGGTTGGATAAATTAGGGTGTGAATTAGTAACTTTAGCTTTTTTTAAATTGAAGTGTAGTTGATTTACAATGTTGTGTTAGTTTAAGGTGTGATTTATATATGTATATATATATATATATATGTATTCTTTTCCAGATTCTTTTCCCTTATTGGTTAATACAAAATATTGAATATAGTTCTCTGTGCTATACAGTAGGTCCTTGTTGGTTCTCTATTTTATATATTATAGCATGTATATGTTAATCCCAATCTCCTAATTTATCCCTCCCCACTCTTTCAAACAAACAAACTGTAAGTTTGTTTTCTATGTCTGTGGGTCTAGTAACTTTAGTTTCTTAATTTTACAGAAGATTTTATTATAAGCTTTCTTTACTATGCAGGATTTGATATTATAAAAATTTACTTATGTAAAGCTTTTCTAGGATATTCCTCACTTAAAAAAAATAATTAATTTTTGGCTGCGTTGGGTCTTTGTTGCTGCACACGGGCTTTCTCTAGTTGTGGCGAGCGGGGGCTACTCTTCATTGTGGTGCGCGGGCTTCTCACTGCGGTGGCTCCTCTTTGTTGTGGAGCACGGGCTCTAGGCGCACGGGCTTCAGTAGTTGTGTCAGGTGGGCTCAGTAGTTGTGGCTCTCGGGTTCTAGAGCGCAGGCTCAGTAGTTGTGGCACACCGGGTTAGTTGCTCTGCGGCATGTGGGATCTTCCCGGACCAGGGCTTGAACCCTTGTCCCCTGCATTGACAGGCGGATTCTTAACCGCTGTGCCACCAGGGAAGTCCTGGATATTCCTCACTTTTAACGTAAAGCATACATTTCTAAGAACCACTGGGCTGTCAGCAGGGGCTCTATGAATTAGTGCCTAGCAAAGTCATCCATGCTGATATAAGGTGCATAATATATATTTTTATTGAGATAAAATTTACATATAATAGAATTCATTATTTAATGTTCACAAAGTTGCGTAACCATCACCACTAATTCCAGAATATTTTCATCACCTCCACAAAAGAAACTCCATACCCTTTGGCCATCACTCCCTATTTTCCTCCCTCACCTGCCCCTGACAACTACTAATCTGCTTTCTGTCTCTATGGATTTGCCTGTTCTGGACATTTCATATAAAGGGGATCATACAATATGTGACCTTTTATGTCTGGCTTCTTATTTATTTATTTATTTATTTATGGCTGCGCTGGGTCTCCGTTGCTGCACGTGGGCTTTCTCCAATTGCGGCGAGCAGGGGCTATTCCTCATTGCAGTGCGCGGGATTCTCATTGCCGTGGCTCCTCTTTGTAGCAGAGCAGGGGCTCTAGGTGCATGGGATTCAGTAGTTGTGGCACACGGGCTCATTTGCTCCGCGGCATGTGGGATCTTCCCGGACTGGGGCTTGAACCTGTGTCCCCTGCATTGGAAGGCGGATTCTTAACCACTGCGCCACCAGGGAAGCCCTGTCTGGCTTCTTTGACTTAGTATAAATGCTTTCAAAGCTGATCCATGTTATAGTACTTCATTCTTCCTGTGGCTGCATAATACTCCATTGTATGCATATATGCCACATTTTGTCTATCCATTCAGTTGATGGACATTTAGGTTTTTCCCACTTTTTGGCTATTTCGATTAATGCTACTATGAACATTCATCTACAAGTTTCATGGGCATATGTTTTCAATTCTCCCGTGTATATAACTAGGAGTGGAATTACTGGGATATTTAGTAACTCTGTGTTACCTTCTTGAGGAATTGCTATACAGTTTTCCAAAACAGCTGCACCATTTTATATTCCCACCGGCAATGTATGGGGGGTCCAGTTTGTCTACATCCTCAACAGCACTTGTATTGTCTGTCCTTTTGATTATAGTCATCTAGTGGGTGTGAAGTGGTATCTCATTGAAGTTTTCATTTGCATTTTCCTAATGACGCTGAGCATCTTTCCATGAGTTTATTGGCTATTTAAATATCTAATTTGGAGATGCACCTATTCAAATCTTTTGCCCACTTTAAATTTAGGTTATTTATCTTTTCATTGTTAAGTTTTAAGAGTTTTTTTTTTTTTTTTTTTTTTTTTGGGGTGCGGGGGCCCCCCCCTTTTGGGCCCCCCCCCG
>NW_006783618.1:1269577-1321684 GCF_000442215.2 Lipotes vexillifer
AACCCGTGTCCCCTGCATTGGCAGGCGGACTCTCAACCACTGAGCCACCACGGAAGCCCTAAGAGTTTTTTAAAATATATTTTGGAGTATACAAAAGTGTCTTATTAGATATAGGATTTGCAATTATTTTCTCCCCTTCTGTGGGTTGCCTTTACACTATCTTGATTAGTGTCCTTTAAATTTTGAAGAAGTCCAATTTATCTTTTTTTCTTTTGTTGCTTGTTTTGTTGGTGTCATATCTAAAAAACCACTGTCTAATCCAAGGTCAAAAAGATTTATGCCTATGTTTTCTTCTAAGAGTTTTACAGTTTAGTTCTTACATTTAGGTCTTTGATTAATTTTGAATCAATTCTTGTATATGGTGTGAAGTAGGAGTTCAAATTTATTCTTTTGCAGTTGTAATTTTTCAGCTGTCCCAGCACCATTTGTTTCTTTTCCTCAAGAAATATTTACTATAGTAAATAGAATTGATTTTTAAGGAGACTAATGAACCCAACTCTGAGTTGGTTTGAATAGAATACGATCAATAAAGTTGACTTCTAGGTCAGTCTTTTTTTGTTTTTGTTTGTTTTTTATTTTATGCTTTTCTTTTTTGAATAGGAAGCAGAATTAGAGGTAGAATAGTAATGGTAAACTAAGGTGTCTGCTTTAAACCTGGAGTTCCAAAATAATATTCTCTTCTAGAAATATTCTGAAAAGTAAGTTCAGATACCCAGGGTCATGTGGAAGTATGAGTATTATTAGATAGCGCTAATAGGTTTAGTGCTCTGTAAGCTTGGATCTACTCCCAGGTGCATACAATTCTTCCCCAAATTTGGGGGAATATATCACACCTGAACCTTTGTAGGATTTGCCTCCCTTGCTTCTTGCCTTGTTCCCCTGACGTTGGTTTCTGCTTTTATGTTACAGAAAAGAAGAAGAAAAGCTCAACCAAGAAAAAAAGGTTTCTGTTTACTTAGAAGACACAGACTAACATTATTATATGGTAAGGTTCACAAATGGGTTCATTTCTTTCCTTAGCTTTTTTTGGCTGCATTGGGTCTTCGTTGCTGTGTGCGGGCTTTCTCTAGTTGTGGTGAGCAGGGCCTACTCTTCCTTGCGGTGCGCAGGTTTCTCATTGCAGTGGCTTCTCTTATTGTGGAGCACGGGCTCTAGGGCAAGGGCTTCAGTAGTTGCAGGACGTGGGCCCTAGAGCACATGGGCTTCATCAGTTGCAGCACGTGAGCTCACTAGTTGTGGCTCTCAGGCTCTAGAGCGCAGGCTCGGTAGTTGTGGCTCACAGGCTTAGTTGCTCCGCGGCATGTGGGATCTTCTTGGACCGGGGATCAAACCCGTGTCCCCTGCATTGGCAGGCAGATTCTTAACCACTGTGCCACCAGGGGAGTCCCTCCTTAGCTTTCTTATATGGCTCATTTCTACTGTGGATCTCCCAGCTTATATGATACGTGTTTCCTGTATGAAATTAGAGGAGTTGGGCAGAGAGATAAAAGGCTTCTCTTGTGTTATCGATGGCTTCCCCTTTGAGTGTGTTTTGTGCAAAGGACAGGAAGCTAGACCCTACTACCAGTAAAGCTGAGAGAACTCTATGATTATTTGAGGCTCTGGGGTTATATTTACCACCATAAAGAATAATAAATTAACTTTCAACATGTAAATAAATTTTTTTAAATGAAAGAATATCTGCTTTTATTCTTTTGTTTTATTGTAAACTAATCATGGCATTTAAGAGAGTGACTCAATAGATATGCTTGACATTTTGGCAGGAGAACTTTTGTATTATTTGGAATTGATTTCTACTACTCTCATTTAGTTATTGGGACTATGAATCCAATTTTAGTGGTGTGTAGTTTTGTTTTTCCAGTTTTTAGGTTTATTAGGCTTAAAAGGTAGGATGATTTATTTTTCATATGATCACAATTTCTTCTATTCTCTGAAGTAGGTCCACTATTATTATTTGCAAAAAGAGCCACACTTTTATAGCCTAAAGCTCCAGTGAAAGTTCTCAAGGATTTATAAAATAGAATATGGAGAAAAATGGTTCTATTGTAAACCTAGAAAAAAATCTGGTGTCAGAGAGATTTTTACTAAGGGTTATTTTTAAAATCAAGCAGATTTTCTAATAAGTCAGAGTCATGGAAAATAAAGATGGAGGCTGTTTAAGATTGAAAAAAATTTAAGGATTCCAAAAAAGAGGGGATATATGTATATATATAGCTGATTCACTTTGCTGTACAGCAGAAACGAACACAATATTGTAAAGCAATTATACCCTAATTAAAAAAAAAGAAGTTTAAGGAAGTAACACAATCAAGTGCAGTGTACGATCCCTGACTGGATGGATACTAATTTGAATAAACTAGTTATAAAAAAGATTTGGGGGGACATTGGGAAAGTCTTAATATGAAAAATTTCAATCTGGACAATAGGGAATTATTGTTAACTTTTATTAGGTATAATAAGGGTATTGTGGTTACACAGGAAGATATCCCTATTATAAAAATGCATATTGGAGTATTTAGGGTTAAAATGTCAGTAATTTGGTTTAAAAACTTTAGCCCCCACCAATATATGTATTTATAGCAAATAAGGCAAAAAAAAAAAAAACCCTTTAAAATTAAGTGATGGTGAATTCCATACACTGCCTTCTTTACTTTTCTGTATATTTGATTTTTTTTTGCGGTACGCGGGCCTCTCAGTGTTGTGGCCTCTCCCGTTGCGGAGCACAGGCTCCAGACGCGCAGGCTCAGCGGCCATGGCTTACGGGCCTAGCCACCCCGCAGCATGCGGGATCTTCCCGGACCGGGGCACGAACCCGTGTCCCCTGCATCGGCAGGCGGACTCTCAACCACTGCGCCACCAGGGAAGCCCCTGTATGTTTGACTTTGTTTATAATAAAGGGGTTGGGGTGATGGTGGTGGGGGAAGAGAGAGAGAGAGAGAGAGAGAGAGAGAGGAATGAATGCATGCGAGTGAGCAGCTATGGATCATCCAAGTGTCCATGAAAGGCAGAGACTATGAATTAAGGACACTGACCCAGAGAAATATGTAATAAGGATCAGGAAATTTCTTTTAAAAGTTAAGTTAGAAGAGGACAAATATACTTAAGAATATTTTCCTTCACGATGTAGAAGAGATCATATATATATATGTATTCATAATGCCAGGTACTCCTATTGCACTCTTGCCATACACATTATCCATTTAAACTTTTGTTTTGTATTTCAGGAAGCTGAAGATTTCCAAGAACAAGAACCCTGAGATAAGTTGGAGTTAATGGAAGCTTTTCTTTGGCTTTTCCAGTTGTGACCTGTCTTCCAACCAGCTCTGCAGTATATAACCACCTAGACAAGCAACGTTCCTCTGGTGCCAGCATAGGGCCCTTCTTGAGCAGATACCAGCAGACTCACACACAGCCCTGTTACCAAGGTTTTATTTAATTTCAGAGTACAAATATTGTATTTTTTTCAAATGCTCATTAGCTTTTATATACTAGGAAGCTACATTTTTGCCCTTAAACACTCCTTGTGGATTATGATTTGTATACATACATATTGGCATCAAATGGGATAAAAGTCAACTTGTGTGTCATAACATTTCCTTTAATATATTAGTTTCCTTAGAGCAGCATTCTTGCTATTAAAGTTAACATGTTTACCCTTTCCTTCTCACACTCTCAATTAAAAGGTGAGCTGATTCTCCCAATTGTTTTTGATTGATTAACAGAAAATCCTAAATTCAGTCTGTTAAAGAACAGTCTGACTTTTATGGCTCTCCTTAAGTATGGGACACATCTTATTTTATCGAATTTCTTTCAATACCCTAGATGGCAGGTTTTTGTTTTTGTTTGTTTTTGGTCAATTGATCCAAGGTTTCCAGTAGTACAATCTAAACCACAGAGTAGGGAAGGTTACAGAAATGCTAGTAGATTGACAAAGGCCACCTCAAGATGAATTGCTTGTCACATTTTTTCTCTGCTGTGACAAGCAATCAACAGCTCAGATCTTTCATGAGCAGTGAATGACTGTTTAGCTTACTATAGTTTTTCCCCCAATTCAATTATTTATAACAACAGAGCAAAATCTATGCTCATTTGTAGACTGGAATCATTAAGCAGTTAAATGGAAGGTTTCTGAAGGAGTATATTACAATTAAAAAATTTAGCGCTAGTGAAAAAAATCACCCTAAATGATAATAATTTTGTATAGTGTTATACAAAGCTCTGAGAACTGGAAGACATTAAATTTTTTTCTTTTATTTATTTTTTAATTCAGTTGCTTATTTGGGGGGAGGATTTGGTTTGGGGGCAAAGAAATACCAAAACTAACAGAATGTAACCAACTTTGTTTTTTTTTTCTCTTATACTAGTAGATAAAACAAACTTTATAAGTGGGTCATGGAAAGAAGAGTGCTTTTGAAAAAGTGTCTAGTCTCCCAGTGTCTTTCCAAACTTAAGCTACTGCAGCACTTATTTAAAGAATAGAAAACATCTAAATGTTTAGGAACCTCTCCCCCTACCCCCTGCCCTCCATGTTTACAGCTTGATATTTTCAGATTTCACCAACTAGGCTGAAGATGTTATTTCTTTTAAAACTGGAATTTCCAAATAGTTATCTGCATTTAAAGATGATGAACTTTGATATTTTTTCCAATACTAAAAAAAAACCTGGTATAATTTACATGTGAACCTTGATTCTGAAATGCATTCCATACCTGTCTCATTTTGCATTTTATACTGTCTAAAAAAGTACAGTTTCAGTACCCAGTTTTGAAAGTAAAAATTAGATTTAAAGTCTATATTACCTTTCACATTTTCTACTTTTCTCTATAATTCAACCTTTGAAAATATAGTAACTGGGTATTTCTTCAAACGGATGGCCTGGGTGATGTTCCATAAGTGTAAATAGGTAGTTAAAAACTCATGGAGGGTGTTTCCAGCAAAACTTGTAGCTTTTGTGCCTTGGCTAAATATTCAAGGGTTAATATAGCCCGGCTGTTCAGTGTCTTTTACTTGAAGAGAACTTTTGAATTGTAACTTATTTTTTATTGTGCTTTAAACACTATGTAAATAACCTTCAGTAATAAAGCATTACAATTATATAATTTGCTTTTATGCAAATCTAAAATTTTTACATGGCAGGTCACAGAAAACTGATGGGAATACATTTTATCTTCACTGAAAAATTTTCTTAGAGGCAGCCTGGAAGTCAATAATGGATAGAATTAGTTTCTACTGGATAAATAAACCTGTATGAATTTCCACATTGCTTCAAATAACTGAGAATTGGGCACAACCAACTACTTAGTTTGGGGACTCTTTTGAAGCAACAGTATCATCTCTTCCATTTGATACTCTTACATTACCTTCTTAATAGAGAAAACTACCAGCTTTCAAGTCTAGTAAAGGAATGGGAGTTGAAAAACGGAAAGTTATTAACTTTCCCAAAAGCTGAAGCATATTTTCATTCCTCTCTTGCTTTCATTAAATATACATAGATTCCAGGAGAATAGGTTGACTAATGATTAGAGCAGGGTAGCATCCCATCTCTTTTTCAGAAGAATGTGAAACCATCTCTTCATTTCACTTCAAGCACTTTCTCACTGTTCCAACCAAAAGTGGCACAAATCTCAGCTCCTTTTTGTAATGATTTCATCATTGCCACTGTCAACAGCAACTTAATAAACACCCAACTTAGGTAAGTACTGAACTGGATGCTGTAATAGCTACACACACACACAAAAGAACATGAACCAAACAGTCTTGAGGCACAAATTGACAGGAAGGCCTAATACATATTTATCTATTCACTGACTGATCCTGTAGGATCTCCTAGGTCCCTCTGAACTCTAAATTTATAGAAATCTATTCTGAGAGCATTCAAATAAAATAATCTGTAGGGAGTAAAAAGGACTTCTGGCTTAGAGTCAAGGGGATCAAGACGATTAAGTCCTGCAGAATTCCGTAAAAATAAACAGTAAGTTCTCCAAAGCCTGTCCGACTTCATTTTCGAGCAAAAGGGAATAATGAACTCCTACTTGAGAGTTAAGAATCGCTGACTTGAAGTGAGCAAGTCCAGGTGTGGTTCTGGAACGAAGCCACGTTACTATGGCAACTTCGAATCGCCATTTTAGGTCTTCTCGCGGCCTCCCGCCCTCGCGTCACTTCCGGTGTCACCTGTGTGGTTACAGGGAGCCGTAAACAAGGTGTGCAAACTTCTGGAGAGCTGTCGGGATGCTGCAGAGCGGGGCGGCTGGAGGCCGTGGCTGTGCTCTGTGCACACTGCTGGGCGTCCTATTCTTCCAGGGTGAGTGAGTCGGCGGCGGGCTCGGTCGCACTTCCGGCCGGGGGCTTAGGGAAGATGGTCGCTTTTCCGGTTCCGGTGGGGGGTCTCAGGAAAGACCCTACTGCGCTTCTGGGAAGGAAGGAAGCGGGAGGGCGTGGGGAGGATGTTCTCTTCTCGTAATCAACACCCACTGAGGGGTATCGGTAGCTTGTCCGTACTTTCCTGAGCCCCTGGCAGCTCGATCACTGTGCGTTGTATTGTGGTGATGGCACGGCTACATAGAATCACAGAGGGCACTGAGTTTGGGGGCATCCGGTGTTGTCTTATGAGTTATCAGTGGTTGACTCGGCTGTAGTTTTGTGGGCCGTATATCCTGATTAGGAAAGGACAGTTCTAGGCTTCAGTAGTTCCAGTAATTTTGGGAAAGAAAATGATGACTGTTGGTAATTTTTTTTTTGTAGGTGATTGTCAGGGCCTATGAAGTAAAACGTTTATGAGTCACAGAAAGGATGTGCTTTGATTTCATTGTAACAGAGATGCATGTGTTGAGGAAAAGAAGCTGCTCTGGTATTTTAATAAGTTTTTTTTTTTAATACAAGGAAGGGAATATCAGTTCTGTTAAGATTTTAATCTATTAACCAATATCAGAAGTATAGTATTCACACTATCACATAATCTTAAAATTTGGGTAAGTTTTGCTTTCATGCAATTTTCTAGTTGCATAAATTTCAGTCAACCTAATTAGTTCATTTAGGGTGCAATTATTCCCTGGACTTGTGTGAGTGTGTGTGTGTGTGTGTGTGTGTGTGTGTGTGTGTGTGTCTTCCCCAGGAAATCATGTTAGTTGAGCTAGCATAGGAGTGTATTGTTAACTTCATAAAATTTCCCTGTAGGTAATGGGAATTTCTGAAGGGGATCTTTGATATAAAGGCTTCAGGTGTGCTAAGTCTCAGCAGGTAGGGCTAGGGAGTTTTAGTTTATTTGATGACTAGTATTTATGCTGCCAGCATACTCCCTGATCCCTCCCAGCTGCCTGTGTCATAACAGGTGTCCAGTTTTTCAGCTAAATTATTTTGCAATATACTATTTAGGCAGACCTACTGTCACTCCAAATAATCCTAAATTCTTTTCCAATATACTGTTTAGGCTGAACTACTGTCACTCCAAATCATCCTAGTTTCCTCTCTCTGTCTGTCTGCCTGTCTCTCTCACACACACAGAGAAATGTTCAAATATTGTCCTACTGAAAAAAAATTCTAGAAATGGTGGGTGGTTTCACAAACTTGATGTCATTTCACATTGAAAACTGTCCATCAGTTCAGCAACCAAATAATTCAAATGTTAAAAGTTGAGTCTATGATCTGTATGTATTTGTTCATTTATCTTTTGCCTAAAAAAACCCCCCCAAAACCCCAGCTTTATTGAGATATAGTTCACATGCCGAACAATTTACCCATTTAAAGTGTACCATTCAGGGAATTCCCTGGTGGTCCAGTGGTTAGGACTCCTTGCTTCCACTGCAGGGGGTCATGGTTTCGATCCCTGGTTGGAGAACTAAGATCCCTCATGATGCACAGCATGGCACGGCCAAAAAAAAAGGCATACCATTCAATAGTTTTTAGTATATTCACAGTTGTGCAATTATTATGACAATCAGTTTTAGAACATTTTCATCATCCCAAAGAAATTCCATAGTCATTAACAGTCACTCCTCATTCTTCCCTCCCCCCTGCCCCTGGCAAACACCAATTTACTTTCTATTGCTGTGGATTTGCCAATTCTGCACATTTCATAGAAATGGAATTGTACAATATGTGTTCTTTTGTGACTAGCTTTTTTCACTTAGCATGTTTTCAAGGTTCATCCATTTTTGAGGGGGTCTTTTGTTTTGAGTCTCTTAGGTAATAGACTTTGGTTTCATACCAGTTTATTTGCCTTTCCTCTTCATATTTAGGACCCATTAAATTATTAGCTTGTTTGAATTCTTCCTAAGTTATAAGTATGGTCCTGCTATATCAGTTGTCTAAGTATGTAAAACCAGTAGATGAACAAGCCTAGGGCTCTTACACTTTTCTCTTTTCCACTTGAGTGTGCAATTTTATGAATCAGTTTGACAGATTTGTATTTTGGAAAATTGGGTATATAAAATTGGGAGTTTTTGTCATTTTTTCCATTTCTTCCATGTATAAAATTACTTATGGTTAAATGTGATTTTCTTGTTTTCCTCCCAGATTAAATTTTTTTAAAATTATTATAATTATTTCTATAGTTGGCTGTTTTTACCTGGCAAGAATGCTTTTTCCCTCTGGGGAAGAGATAAATATCCATTAGCACATTAGGCCTAGGGTGAAAGTTTCTGAATGAATGTAATATTGGATTGATATTTTTTTCTTCTTATTTTACTTTTTGAGTGGAAGAGGAAAATTATTTTATATCCATTGATTTTAGAATACTTTTAATTTCAGTAAAACAGAGAAAAGTGCTTATAAGTGTACAGCTTAATGAATTTTCAGAAACTGAACACCCCTGGGCAACCAGCACCCAAATCAGCATGTAGATTGTTACTGGCATTCCAGAAACTTTCCCTGTGCCTCCTTTCAGGCATTCTTCCTTCTCCTCCAGGGGGAACCAATATCCTGATGTATAGATTAGTAGTGTAGATTTGTTTAGTTCATCCATGGATGTTATGGTTACTTTTCTGTAACTATATATTTAAGACCTGCTTATCCAGTGTTTAGATTTCAGTGAAGTGACTTTACATATTGATAACTTTGTGGCAAAATTATGTTCATGAATATGGAGTTTATATATATTAAGAAGGAAGAAGCTGCTAGTAGGTAGTTTGATTAAAGGTATACTTGCTGTAATTCAGTAACCAAAATTTGCTCAGAACTTGTAATTTTTATGCTTATTTTATAACAATTTTTGTTTTATAAAAGGAAACTCTTGGTTTGGCTCAGTTGAATAAATATTACTGAGCATCCATAATGTGCTACGTTCTATTTCAATGAGCTTAGGGTCTATTGAAGAAGACAGACAAGTCAGCAGATAATTTTAAAATCTAGTACTAAGAAAGAAATGCACTAGAAACCATGGCATCACAGAGGAAGTGCCCTTAATCTGCCAAGAGGATACAGGGAAGACTTCCTGGAGGTGTCTCCAAAGTTAAATCTGAAAGAAGGATAAGAGTTAGTTAGAGAAAGGGAATGAGGAAAATTCCAGACATAGAGAAGAGCATGAACAAGGCATGGAGGTAACTTTCCAAGAAAATTTTCTGAAACTTACTTTTATTAGATTAACTTAAATCCCGTGTTGACCCCAAATATATCTCTGTGGTCAGGAGAATGGTGTGCTGGAGCTACCTCCTACTGGCTCTCAAGAGCCAATCATGCACATGTCTTCCTAACTCAGCATTCAGAGACTTTTACCTTCATAGCTTGAAATTAGCCATGGTGGGAGTATTTGTACCACAGAAATTGTCAAACCTACATATTTGGGTTTTCTATTTTTAGCTGTTCACCAGCACACCTCTGGATGTAATGATTAGTTTAGGCCAATCTGAGTTACCTTCCAGAGCTGGGAGTAGGGTCTCGTTATTCTTGGTTTGCTCCTCTCTCACCAGATCCATTCACTTCTCTTCTCTGTTTTGCCTACTCCCTGGAAAGCTGACCTATAAACCACATCATCCAGGCTCCCGTCCTCTGGGTTCCAGTTAGGTTTGGTCAGTGGGAGGCATTGGCAGGAGATTGGAGAGCAGGAGGAGAAAGACATTTTTCTTCCCTGCTCCCTCCCTGTCATGGTGCCATGGTTGATAGTGGCTATGTTCCTCTGTGGCTACAGCTTCTGTCAAATGGCCCACAGATCCACCTCTTACCAGGCTTCAGTAACACCATTTCCTCCCTTTGCCCCTTCAGGCATAAAGGCTTTGTGCCTTTGTTGGCTTCCTTGATGCTGAGAAAAAGTCCCTTTGAAAAGTGACCCATACGCTTTTCAAAGTTTTAGCTGATTTTGCCTTCTGTTTCCTGCCTGGACCCTGACAGAGGCCTCTACCCCCAAGCTCATGGGCTATGTAGGAAAGGGTGGATATCTAAAGAAAATCTGGGTATTGTTAGGAAAGGAGATGAGGGGAATGGATATTGAGCTGGTAACAAGCAAGAGTTCACTACCTTCAGTTTGGGTTCCTGTGGTGGTGATAGTCAAGTGGGTATATCCAGTAATATTTGGACACTCAGAGGCAGGTCATGGCTAGCAACATAGTTTGGGGAATCATTAGCCTGTTAGTGGTTGTGAAATCTATACAAGTGGGTAGGATTGTCCAAAGAGAACATGTTGAAAGAAGGACTATGGGCTCAGGGTGGAACTCTGAGGAACACCAGTGTTTAAGGGATGGGTAGGAAAGGAGGAGCCTTAGAAAGATTTGATAGAAACTAGCAGAGATGTCGAGTGTGTGCGTGTGTGTGTATGTAACACAATCAGTGTGGAGAGTTGGTTGGAGGGAGACTAATGAGATTCTGATTTATAACTCTAATCCATAGTTCTTTTTTGCTATAAACCAGGGTTGGCAAACTTTTGTAAAGGGCCAGATAATATTTTAGGCTTTGTGGGCCACATGATCTCTGCTGCAAGTATTCAACTTTGCTGGAGTAGCACAAAAGGAGCCCTAGACAATACGTAAATGAATAAAGTTGGCTGTGTTCTAATAAAACTTTACTTATAAAAAGATGTTGTGGGCTAGATTTGGCCCATGGTCCATAGTTTGCCCATCCCTGCCCAAAACCAACTGCCCCCTTGACATTATCCCTTGGATATCTCAAAGGCACCTTAAACTTATCCAAAATCAAACTCATGTTCTTCCCTGCCAAGCCTGGTACTTTTCTAGTCTTTCCTGTGTCAGTGAATGGTATCACCAAGCCAGAAATATGGGAGTCATCCTCAATGCCTCTCTTTCCCAAACATTCCACATATGATCTAACACCAGTTCTTGCTGATTTTACCTTGTACTGTTGTCTTCCTAGTTCTCTCTGTGTCCACTGCCACCAACTTAGTTCAATCTTCCCTTATTTCTCACTTGACTATTGTAGTAGCTTCCTAAGTAATCTCTTTATATATACTCGTAGTGCCTCCTAATCGTCTTCCCTAGAGTGAGGTTTTAAAAATGCAAACTTCTTCATGCCCCTTCTCACTCAGTCCCATACTTAGTATTTTCCATGGCTTCCCATTACTCGAATAAGGACCCAAATCTCTAAGGTCCTGCCTGATCTAGTTTCTGCTTACCTCCTAGCCATGTCTCGGTCTTCTCTCTCATGCTCTTTGTGTTGCTACCATTCTGCCTTTTTTTTCAGTTCCTTGACTGACTGTGCTCCTTCCTGACACAGGACCTTCGCATACGCAGTATCCTGTGCCCGGAATGCTCCCCCTCTCCTCACCTTGTTATCCTTTCTTCAGAACTCAACTCAAAAGTAACTTTTTTCAGGCAAGCTTTCATTAACCACTCCCTGCTCCCCTATCATAAC
Organism: Lipotes vexillifer; assembly: GCF_000442215.2. NCBI lineage: Eukaryota > Metazoa > Chordata > Mammalia > Artiodactyla > Lipotidae > Lipotes > Lipotes vexillifer. Next base: position 1,281,371 of record NW_006783618.1, read on the forward strand.
TGGTACAGTTCTCATAACCACTCTGTCTTTTCTTCACAGTGCTTATCAGAGTTTGTAATTATACATTTGTCTTTATGATTGTTTGATTAGTGTATTGAACTTCTGCTGCATTTTAAGCTCCAAAACAGGGAGTGTATGTATTTTGCTCACATTTAATCCTGAACTTAGAGGGTGGCACAAAACAGACGCTCAATAAATCTTTGTTTGAAGAATGAGTGAATGAATGGGTGTATCATCCTGGAAGCCTTGAGACAGAGGTCAAGGAGCAAACAGTTACTGCTGCAGAGGGATCCAGTAAAATCAGGAGAGAAAACTGCCTATTGGAGTTTTTGTCCCTTGGATTTTCCTGTTTTAAGACAATAATGCCTTTTACTAGAAGTGGTAGTAGAGTCCAAATTGTGCTGTAGGGGTCCAGAAGTGGATGGGAAGGGAGGAAAGGGAGATGTCAGATATAAACACTCTCACAAACTTGGCTTAGGGTAGAGAGGGCAGTAGTCGGTAATGAGTAGGATTACAGGGTTAAGGAAAATTTGTTATTGTTTTGTTTTATTGTTATATATTTGTTTTTACAGATGGGAGAGAATTCTGTGTATTAGAGGCTGAGGGGAGAAGGCCTCTCTTGAAAGGCAAATGTTGAAGATAGTAGAGAGGGTTTTTTTTTTTTTCTTCTTTCTTCCTGGAGCAAGGCTTGGAAGGGAGGGATCCAGGCAGAGAAGAAGGGCTTGACCTTGTGTAGAAAAAGGGACACCACATCCTTTCAGATTGGAGGTAAGAATGGGTGCAGACGCAGGAAGATATGTGACTAAGCAGTTTGTATGGCTTCAAGTTCCTTGAAGAAAAGAGACATTTTCTTCTGAGAAGGAGGGGTTTATAGGCTGCACAGAGGATAAAAGAGAATGGCAGAGTTTGAGGAGTCAGAAAGAGGAGATGACCAAGGCTGGTTAAAGAGTCATCATGCCTCATTAAGGACTTAGCTGTGGATGGAACTGATGAATTTCTTATGGTAACTATCGGTGCAGTGGTGTGACTTTTCTCCTTCAGCGCACACCAGCCATAGTCTAGAAGTGGTCATCTAGGGCTGAGCTTTTCCTGATTCTGTGCAATGGAAAGGCAGGTGTCTGGGGGATTTAAGAATGTTGAAAATACTGTAAGAATGGGGATAGGAAGAGAGTGGGTGACTAAGAAGCACACTTTGTTCCTACATGAGAACTTTTGGTGACCTGTCCACCTCTTTCTCTTGGTCTCTCTCTGCCTTCTCCCTTCCCTCTGACTTTTGCTCTTAAGGTACTTCCTTTAATTTAATGGAGGAAATCGTCTTTACAAATTGAGTGCAAGCAATGGTGTATGTGCTCGAGTAGCATTATGTACTAAATGTTATGTGAAAATTGAAAAAATAGTAATAAACTGCATCAGAGAATTTGGGAAGGCATCACAAGGGGGGTGATATTTGAGATGGGTTTTGAAGGGCGTGAGTATTGGGGATGTGGCAGGATTGGTAGGGATGGGGAGAAACTTCCAGATAAAGACATATTCAAAGAAAGTCACAGTGGCATGAAGGACATAGTAAATTTGGGAAATGGCAGGACATTCTGGGCATAGTGAAGGGGATGGGATGGGTAGGTGGGCAGAGTAGCAGAAGTTGGGGGCCAGATTGGCACTATTTAGATTTTATGTTATAGCCCAGTAGAGGATTACTGAAGGTTTTTGAATGTTTGTGGTGTTCATTTTAATGATAATAGTTAACATTTATTGAAAGTTTCAATTTCAGGTACTATGCTAAGCATTTTATGTATTACCTTCTTTAATCTTATTAGATCCTCACAGTGACACAATGAAGTAGGTCTTTTAATTATTCCCACTTACCAAGTGAGGAAATTGAATCTTGAACAGGTTAGGTAACTATGATCAAGGTCTCACAGCCAGAAGGCAGCTGGGCTAGAACTCAAGTTCAGGTCTGTCTAATTCTAAATCTAAACTTTAAAGTGTCTTTGCTATACTTATGTTTTAGGTTATATAAAGAGTATATAAAGGATATATATCCTTTATATATAAAGGATATATAAAGAGTATGGGGAGTGTGAAGATTATCCATTCATTTCTGCCTTCCATTTTTTAGAGCTTCATGAGTAAGGTGGGTCAGGAGTGAGGGCTTAGGAGAGAGTAGGGATTGAGGGATGAAGGCTTTCCAGGCAGAGGAACAGCATTTGCAAAGGCATAGGAGGAATAACAAGTTTAGCATGGCAAAGTCAGAGAGGATGTCTTGGATGAACCAGAGGTAGTCCTCATCTTTGGGATGGTCAGATTCTCAGTAGAGTTGTGAGCTCAGTCTTGGTCTCCTGCTTTTTTTTTTTTTTTTTTTTTTTGGTCACCTGCTTTTAAGAGGAATGTGAACAGACTGGATTGTCTAGAGAGGAGCAAGAAATATGATTCAAAGCAGCAGAGGTAAAGGCAGTGGAAATGATGATTCATAAGTATGTCTCTGATAGGAAAGTTTGAGAGACTAAGGACAGAAGTAAAGAGGTGCCAGTAACGATGAGGAAGCTATCTAATGTGCATTGAGCACTTACTCTGGGTTAGGTAGGCTTCTTAGTGTGGTACATGTTTTAATTCATTTATTCTTCACAGTGACCTTCTAAGGTAAGTGTTATTATTATCATTCCTACCAGGATGAGAAACTGAAGAAATCAAGTAAACCTACGAAGGCCACAGCGTCAGCAGGTGATAGGGCTGGGATTTGCATCCTTTCTCAACCAGAGGGACTGCTGTTTTCCAGGATGGTGTGTGGGTTTGCTCTCTTCTGAAACCTTGCTGCTCTGTTTGCCTTTGGCCTGCCAGATGAATCATGGCTCATTGTAGTGGAGAAGGAAGCAGGAAAAACAAAGTGCTGGTGGCTTACTTTCCTAAAAAATGGCTCCCTAATGGAAGAGAAATTTCTACCACTGTTCTGTGAAAGCAGAGGGAATGGTCAGAAGAAAGTGCCAACTCTTTTGGGGGAGATGGGATGTCAAAGTTGGATATACGAGGGGGCTTCCCTGGTGGCAAAGTGGTTAAGAATCCGCCTGCCAATGCAGGGGACACGGGTTCGATCCCTGGTCTGGGAAGATCCCACATGCCACAGAGCAACTAAGCCCGCAAGCCACAACTACTGAGCCTGCGCTCTAGAGCCTGCGAGCCACAAGTACTGAGCCCACGTGCTACAACTACTGAAGCCCGCGTGCCTAGAGCCTGTGCTCCACAACAAGAGAAGCCACCGCAATGAGAAGCCCGTGCACCACAACGAAGAGTAGCCCCCACTGGCCACAACTAGAGAAAGCCCACGTGCAGCAACAAAGACCCAATGCAGCCAAAAATAAATAAATAAATTTAAAAAAAAGTTGGATATATGAGGTGGTTTTGGAAAGAGGAAGTCTCTAAAGAGTTTAAAAATGATATCTTATTTTTACATTTTAAAATGCATTAAATTGTAAATTTAATAAACTTTTTCCTCCCCATGATTTACTTTTAATGGATGAGTGATTCATTAACCAGCCTTAAGAAAGGGAAAAACAAAACAAAACTAGATAGAACCTTGGGGTAGATTTATAAAAATTATTTTTTCTTTGAAAAAAAATTCCTATTCTTGTTTTCTACCCTTATTTTGCTGGTGGTTGAGGCAGTGATAGCTTCAGGTCACAGTCGTGCTGTACTTGGGGTAAATCCCTCAGACCACAGCAACTGCCGTATTCCTGGAGTATAAGTGTGTCAAGGGAGTGGGTGGTGTTGCCTTTTAGCCTTCTGTGGGCTGACCTGCTTGGTTGTAGTTAATTTATCCACAACTCTGTATTTGGAAAAAGTGCTGATGTGACCAGGTTTTAAATTTTTACCCAAACATTCATTCTATGATTTAATATTGTAAAATGACAAAAATACCACCCTCGATTAATGCAGCTATCTGCTCCTTATCCTTTTGGATCTGCCTGAGAAGATATTTATTGCTATAGCTTTCTGATGAGAGCCCTAAAAGTGATAAAGTGTTTCTAGGGCTTCCCTGGTGGCGCAATGATTAAGAATCCGCCTGCCAGTGCAGGGGGACATGGGTTCGAGCCCTGCTCCGGGAAGATCCCACATGCTGTGGAGCAACTAAGCCCATGTGCCACAACTACTGAAGCCCTTGCACTCTAGAGCCCTCGAGCCACAACTACTGAGCCCACGTGCCACAACTACTGAAGCCCGCGTGCCTAGAGCCTGTGCTCCACAACAAGAGAAGCCACCACAGTGAGAAGCCCGTGCACCTGCTCGCTGCAACTAGAGAAAGCCTGCACACAAAAACGAAGACCCAATGCAGCCCAAAATAAATTAAAGAAAGAAAGAAAAAAAATAGGGTTTCTATATTGTTCACTCACGTCTATATATTCCACCCAGTGTACACATTTTAAATGTTTGGGCTTGCTTTGATTAGGTGTTTACATCGTCCTTTCCCTGGAGATTAAAGCAGATGCCCATGTCCGGGGTTATGTTGGAGAAAATATCAAGTTGAAATGCACCTTCAAGTCAACCTCATCTATCACTGACAAACTCACCATAGACTGGACATATCGACCTCCAAGCAGCAGTCGCACAGAATCAGTAAGTGTATAATTTTAAGGATATTTCTTTGAGCCTTCTGTGGTCAACAGCTCTGGAATCCTTTTATGTCACAGGTACACCTTAGGCCTTCTCATCTTAAAATAGAAGATGAGCTTCTATTAAATAGAAGGAGATGAGCTTCTACCCTATATCACATTCATCTGGTCATATAGGGCTTTTTCTTCTTCTGTGTAAGAATCTTGCAAATAAGCTATAGGAAAACAAGTCAGAAACTCAGAGGAAATGTGGTTTAGTTTTGTTTCTCCTTTCTTTTTGCTTGGCTTCATAGCTTGAGTTTCAGATTTGTTGTACTAAAAAGGGTACCTCCAGGCTGTTGGACAGAGAAATTCTATAGGTCCCAGTCTTAGACATCCTTTTGCTCAAAGCTGCTCATTTCCTGTCATGTGAAGTTGTCTCAGTGGGTGTTTCTGTTTGTATATCGGTACTTGTAGATTTATCTTGGCATCTTCTCCCAGTGTATAAACATCTGCACTGATTTATACAGCTTCCTTTGAAGGAAATTATAGGGCACCTTATGTTGATGACAGATGCTGTTGACAACAGATGGTCTTGCAATATTAGAAGCAATATATTTTAATCACACAGATAAAACACATTTATGGCTCAAATCCCATTGCAGATGTCTAATTGAAGATGCAGTGCTATTAAGAAACCCTTTTTCTGTACACTTCCAGCAATATCCTAGGTCAGGATACTTTTTATCAAGAATGTGAATATCAGAGTGGCATGTAAGATTGTATTTTTGAAAGTATCCTTGATTTGTTTATCCTGTTTCCTTCATTAGAAGTACTTTCTCTTTGATTTTAATGTACAAGCTTTGGATTTTGTTTTAGGAACCATTATGGAATGCCAAGTAGCATCTCTCAGTAACTACAGTAGGTGCTCCAGTTGTCCTAGTGAAGGTGGCTCCAGTGAGCTAGGCTGTATTTGTGGTCCCTTTTTCTCCCTTCCTTCCTTTCTTCCTTCCTCCTTCCCTCCCTCCTTCCCTCATTCTCTTTCTTTCTTTCTTTCTTTCTTTTTCTTTCTTTCTTTCTTTCTTTCTTTCTTTCTTTCTTTCTTTCTCTCTTTCTTTTCTTTCTTCTCTCTCTCTCTCTCTCTCTCTCTCTCTCTTTTCCTTCCTTTCTCTCTCTCTTTCTTTTTTTTCTGAGGTAAACTTTTATTTCTTGGCTGACAGGACTTGCAGACCCATGCTCCTCCCAGCACCTTTTATCCTGCCCAAGCAGCGGCAGCCTAGTCCAAAAGGTGCCATGGCCAAAGGGGTTGGGAAGTCACTTCCCATTCCAGGCTGGAGGAGTGGGGGGCTTGGGGATACTCCCCCACAAACCTTTGCCAGCAAGAGGCCATGAGTCACCCCAACCCCAAATCCTGCATTCTGGTAGGAGGTGGCAGTGCCTGCTTCCAGCTCTCCAAACCTGAGAGGGGCATGCGTGACCAGACAGGGCAGGACACAGACCCTCAGCTCCAGTAATGGTAGTCCCCAACACTGGCCTCTGCCCAGGTCACAGCCCCAGCCCCCATCCCAGGGCAGTCCAGGTCTCTCCTCCTCCTTGGTCCTCAGCGATGGATGGAGCCCTCCACACCAGGCAGAACAGAGGCAAAGACAGAGCAGCGGCAGTGGCGGGGAAGGAGCAGGCACCGAGACTGGTGGCACCAGGGCCCAGGGCTCTCCCGAAGTCAGGGCAAGCTGTCTGTCCAGGCAGCTCTGGGGCTAGACACTAGGTGGGCGTAGTCGGCTGTGATACGGGTGCTTGGACACCTTTCTGTCCTGATGCTAGCTGATACTTGTCTTTGGCTGCTGCCCGCTCCTTGGCATCAAAATACCAGACAGTGATGGCGTACCTGGTGGCATGGGCTGGTTTCACCTCATGGGGGTTCCGCCGATCAGACCAGAAAATGAGCAGCCGGTCAAAGAGTGGCTCAATGTTGGCTACCACAGGACGGCCCTCAGGGAATATCTGCAGCAGGCCGCCATGCACCTTGACGTCCCAGTTCTGATTCAGGTAATAGATGCAGGTGATGCAGCACCCATCGCCATACGGATTGTCAACGTGTCTCACGTACCCCAGCCCGTTACCTGGGTAACACGCCACATGGCCTTGGTGCGCCCATTGATGACGTAGCTGCCCAGCCTCCCAGCACAGTGGCGGATTACAGCATCCACGTGGGCCATGAGGGCACTGATGCTTCGGTAGCCTGGCTCATGGCCTTCCACCCAGGCGATCTGCACCCCACGGATGCTGCGTGGCAGGATAGCCTGCTGGCTCATCACGCAGGCGCCCGCCCCGCTTCAGGGCCTCCACCTCTGCCAGCACTCGGCCACCCAGTGCCGCCCCCAGGAAGCTGTCCTTGATGCAGATGCCATAGTACCGCATGCAGGGCACAATATAGCCCAGGGCCAGACGCTCAGGTGCAGCGGGCAACACCTCCTCCCTCAGCCCAGCGCTGGCCTCACCGCTGCCACTGCTGCAGCCCTCCCACTCTGCCTCACCTCCCGGTTCTCCTGCCCGGCCCAGGGCCGCTTGCTGGGGGCGGGGGCATCCCCACCATCCTCTGCCCATTTCCGTTTGGGGGCCTCGGCCGGGCGCCCTGGGCTGCCAGTCGCTGGCACCCCTTGGTGACCAATGCCGCAGCACCGTCACCCTGCAGCGGCCGCAGCTCGCCGCCATCCTGCCCACCGAAGCCCTCCCGCAGGGGGCTGGCTGTGGTGGAGGTAGCTGTGGCTCTGGGGGTCCCACTCCCCGCCGAGGCCTCACCAGACGCTCCGGGACGGTGGTAGGAGGACAGCAGGGGACAGGGCAGGTAACTCTCCACCCCCATCCTGGCCCTGCTAGGCTCCAAGGTCTCTGACACCGAACCCAGCAACTGAGGGAGAGCCTGACTCAGGGGCTGCGGCTGGCGCGGGCTGTCCACGGCAGCGGGCAGCAGTGTCTTCATCCCCCGGGTGTGGAGGGCGCGGCTCAGGCCCCTGCTGCCTCCCTCCTCCCCCTCCTCCTCCTCCACTTGATGCTGCTGCGCAGGGGCGGCTGGGCCTGGTGTGGAGCAGGATGACGCAGGACAGGTGGCAGAGGCCTTTCTCGTGCCCTGGGGCTGCTTGCTGGTCCCCAAGTCTTCTGCTATCCCTAGGGGCTTGGGAAAGGACCTGTCACGGTGGCGAGGTTTTTCCTCCGGCCTCGGCGCCGCAGTTTGTGCCAACCGCCCTGCGCAGCACAGCACGCCATTCCCCGCCCCACCACCTGCGATGCTCTCCCTTCCTCCCTCTCTCCCTCCCTCCCTTCTTTCCTTCCTTCCTCCCTCTCTCCCTTCTTTCCTTCCTTCCTTCCTCCCGCCCTCCCTCCCGCCCTTCCTTTCTTTCTTTCAACTTAAAAAAAAATTATATTGAAGCATAGTTGATTAACAATGTTGTGATAGTTTCTGGTCCTTTTTCTTTAGACTTAAAATAGGTCACTTTATTTTGAGTGGTCAGGAAACTATGGCTGGCTTCATATGGCTCTTCCTCCTTGGCCAAAAGTAGGACAGAACAAACAGTGGGGATCTTCCTGGGGCAGAAACCTTAAATGCAAACAGCAGTTCTCTTATGGCGCTGTTCTCTGTGAGGCTAGTCGGGAAATCAGCAAACTCATCCAAGTTGGAATTAGTGGACCCTTAAAGTTGCATAACGCTATGTTGCAGTTACGTGTTCAGTCAGGATTCTGTCAAACTAATCAGTTAGCAGGATTTGAGTATCACTACTTTAACTTGAAACTCACAGGTCGGATTAATCTTGCAGATTCACAGCAGGCTTTGTTTTGTCAATAAGGAGTTTCAAACCCTTTTATACTGATGCTGATAATCAGAGATAGGTATTCTTTACCTCCCTCTTTGGAACATTCTACACATTTTATTATTTACTAATATCTGTATTTCCCACTAGATGGTAAATTCCATGAGAGCAGGGACTGTGCCTGATTGGCTCCCACGGTATCATTTTGCTTAATACAGTGCCTAAGGGCACATAGTAGGTGTGCAGTAAATACTTGTTGAATGAATGCATGAACAAATGAACCAAGAAGTGATTCAGCATCTTCTCTGGGAAGTTGCTTTTCAAAATTGGGCAATTTGGTGTTTGTAAGTGCCTGGGTTCTTAAGTGGGGAGGTACCAAGTAAGAAAAGAACTAGGAAAGGCTTGAATCTTGCATAAGAGAGAGAGAAAGATCATATTGTATTGTAGTGCTTGCCCAGCCTACCACCAAATATAATTAGGTGTTTTTGGTGGTGAAATATAGAATTACCAATCTGAAGTAGCATTGTTCTAATTCAATGTATGTTCAATGAATGCCAAACATGCATCTGACTTGAGGTTTTTATTAATTGCCAAGAGAGATAACTTGAGAGAGGCTTATGTTACAGCCTCCTGGTGATTTTGAGAATAAACAAAAATCTCCCCTTTCCCACTTATTAGCTGTGTGCCTTCGAGTAACTCATTTAATTTCTTGTTTTTGTCCTTGTTTCCCTTTCTGCCTGCTCCGTGTGCACACTATAAAGTACCATATGAATTAGATGCCACTTTAGCATAGGGTTTCTCAGCATTGGCACTGCTGGCATTTTGATACAGATCATTCTTTTTTGTGGGGGCTGTCCTCTGCTTTGTAGGATTTTCCACAATATCCCTGGCCTCTACCCACTAGAAGCCAGTAGCACTCCTCCCAGTTGAGACAACCAAAATTATCTCCAGATATTACCAAGTGTCTTGAGGGCAGAACTGCCCCTGGTTGAGGACTCCTACTTTAGGACTTTGGGGAGAATTTAAAAGGGGTTCAAGAATTAGGATCCCTGGATTCTTTCATCAGGCCTTTTTTTGGACAAGTTTTATTAGCCTGTCTTTTAATCTATAGGATGGAAGTGAACAAAACATAAAAAAAATTGTCCAACTGGGAAAACCCACTACACATTTGTATTTTATTTTGGACCTACTTAGCTTTACGTTTTCATTGCATTTTCCAAATTAACTTTTTTCTCATGGTGTTGCTTTCTTAGATTTTTCATTATCAGTCTTTCCAGTACCCAACCACAGTGGGCACGTTTCGGAATCGAATTTCCTGGGTTGGAGATGTGTACAATGGGGATGCGTCCATAAGCATAATCAACCCTACCATAAAGGACAATGGGACCTTCAGCTGTGCTGTGAAGAATCCCCCGGATGTGTACCATAATATTCCAGGGACAGAGCTAACAGTCACAGAAAGGGGTAAGCTAAGTGCCACCAACCTTCTTCTGTAGTGAGTGCTCTCTGACTACTGTGGTGGTTTGTGGGGAGATCACTGAGAAGCAAAACTACCTATCTTTGTAAGCCGGTTGGTCACTGTGACATTCTGCCATTTTGAATTGTCTGAGGATGAGTTTTTTTATCTTTATTTTTCAAACTGACTTATTTTTTCAAATATCGTCATAGTTTCTCCATTACCCTTTTAAAATGTTAATTTCAGGTGACCAGAGGTCTTGTGGAATGTATGGCAAACCCCTGAATAAATGGAGGGTTGCTGTCTGTGTGAAATAGAAGTCATTCTGGTTTCCCGAATGTGTTCATACCCTCAGTTATGAGACTGTGTTCTTGCCTGTGTCTTGAAAGGGTACCTCCTCTAAAGATGGAGGCAGCACATTTCTTTTATGTTGCAAAGAGCAACTGTTTCCTTTTAGTGTGAAACATGAGGAGAGTGGGTTAAGGGTTGACCTTTTTTTCTACACTATTCCCTGGTGACTGTTGAGTGGTCATTCTAGTACTTATTTGAATTTGAACCAAAGATTTAGAGATTCAGAAATGACAAGGTGTCTATGGTTCATTATAGATACCTTGTCATTTCTCAAATCTTTCTGTATATCTCTCTCTCTCCCTCCCCTTCCTCTTTCTTTTTTTTTCTTTATTTTTTTAAGGCAACTCATAGGTTTCAAAGACATAGGGACATTCATACTGCTGGTAGAAGTAGAAACTGGTATAGTTTTTCTGGAAGACAGTTTGGTAGCATAAATCAGATGCCTTAAAATTATATACCCTTTGATCCAGTAATTCCATTTTTAAATTTATTTTAAAAAATAGAGCTAAATATTTATATACAAGGATGATCATCATTATATAACTCATAGATTCAAAGGATTGGAAATAATTTGAATATCCAGCAATAGAAGATCGATTCAATAAATTATTTAATATGGTAGAATACTATGCAGCTATTAAAAAAATCACACCTGGAAGGAATACTTATGGAAAATATTTATAAGACAGTATATGAAAAAGAGGCTAGAAATAGTATGTAAACTATGATCAATACTTCTGAACATGTACTCTCCTCCCTATATTCAGACTCATACCCACATACTCCTAGAGAGAAGATTGAACGGGTAGATATTGACATATTGATCCTAGGGAGTGGGATTATGGGTAAATTTTAATTCTTCTCTGTCCTTTTGTGTATTTTCTACTGTTTCTACCATGCATTTATGCCCTTTGTAACCAGAAGAAATACAAGAGCAAATGTAAGACTATCTCATGTTAAAGGAAGCACTTTGCGTGTCCCTCTCTTTGACCTCTTTTTCCTCCTCCAGGTTTTGGCATGATGCTGTCCTCCGTGGCCCTTCTTTCCATTCTTGTCTTCATTCCCTCAGCTGTGGTGGGTGTGCTGCTGCTGGTGAGAATGGGGAGGAAGTCTGCGGGGCTGAAGAAGAGGAGCAAGTCTGGCTCTAAGAAGTCATCTATTGAGGTTTCAGCTGAGTAAGTCCAGCTGCAGTCCTGAGCAGTCAACCCTCTTCAGAGACCTGGCTGTGGACAGTACCCAGGCTTCTGCGTCATGCCTTCCTTTCTTCCAGGCTGAATTTAGTTCTGCTGAAAGGGAAATGTGTGGATGTTAATTTGGAGAGAGAGATGGAGGGATTGATAGCATAGTCCTAGTCTCTCTTTTTTTTTTTTGAAAGGAGATTGTGTAGTGCTGTGGTTCTAAATATAAATTCCGAAGCGAATCTCTCATTCCTTCAAAATGGACAGGAAATTCCAACAAGACAGTTATTTTCCCCTTTTCCTTGTTTTGGCACTGAGCTGATGTCTCCTGACAGAAGTGCCTGAGCAGTGAGAGAGGCTTTAGAACAGCCAGGGAGAGAAAAACAGTTTAAATAAGTGAGAACTACTCTCGGTCAGCGGATGCTTGGAAGGGGCTAATTGGATTCTGGTTATCAAAAGCATTTGCCAGTGAGCAGGTGTGATCCAGTATTTTCCCTAAGAACAAATCCACCAAAAAAAAAGGTAACAAAAGTCTACATAAAACCCTGTTGATTCTCCATTATCTGTATCAGGGGCTCTTAACCTGGGGTGAGAAGTCTTACTTTGAGAGAGTCTAAAATCTTCTTTCTGTGTGTGTGTGCGTGTGTGTGCATGTGTGTGCATGTGCACATTTATTTAATGGGAGTAAGAGTGCCCTTTACAAGGAATCTGTGGCCCCACAAAAAGGCAAAGAACTCTTGGTAAAAATACTAAAACGTCTATTTCGAAGCATGGTCTAACAAGATCCTTTATGATCTAACCCTAAGTCGCATTGTTTCTTGCCATTTCTTCTCATTTGCTCCACATTCCAACTACAGTGAGCCGTTTCCCTCTCCGAACATACTATACTCATTTAGACCTTTTTAAAAATTTTCAACATGCTTTCCTCTTACCTAGAATCCCCTCCCTCCTTCCCTTGTTTGCCTGGAAAACTCTTCCTTATCTTCCAAGACCCTGATGAAATGTCTGCTTCTCAAGAGTTTCCCTGACTCTTTCAGGGAAAACTGATCACTCCCTCCTTTTTGCTGCCACAGCGGTTTGACCTTAACTCTATGAAAACATTTACCACATTGTATTCTAACAAAATGAGCTTAGGGGACCATGTTTTATTTATGTCTTTATCCCCAGCCCAGCACAATGCCTCTGTCATGGTTGGTGCTCAGTACATTTCTAAGTGAACGATTGTGACTGGCTCCTATTTATTGAGCACTTACTATGTGCCAAGCACTGTGGTACCTGTTTTACATGTGCTTATTTTGCATTTACTCCTAGCCATTACCCTTTAAGTGTAGTAATATCTGCATTTTGTAGATGAGGATATAGCTTCCTGGAGCTTAAGTAATTTTCCCAGTCATCCTGCTAGCAAGTGGCAGAACTGAAATTTAAAAACAGACCTGTCTGACTTCAACGCTTGTCCTCTTAACTGCTCTACCATACTGAGGATAGTGATTGTTCACATTTGGTTTGTCTTCTTTCTGCAGCACTGACCAGGAGAAGGATGACTGCATGGCCAAGCTTTGTGTCCGCTGTGCCGAGTGCCTGGTAAGTCCATGCCATTTCTTCTGTTCACTGTTCATGCTTCATTTTCCTGCTTAATTAATGGAATCCTTCACCCTCAGAGGCAGCGGAGGATATGCAGGTAGGTCTAAAGCAAAGTATGAACCAAGGTCTTTCCCCAAAGCATTTTGGTCTCAGGGGACCCCCACCAATTCTAACCATTATTTTATTTTCTGTCTTACGGGCAGAGAGTGGTGTCCTTAGGTTAGGGAAGGGGATTGCGTAGGCAGCCTCTGCTGACTGACAGGGAACATCCTGAAAGAGGAGTGTCCTATGCTGCTGAGGTCATACTAGGAGACCTGGCTGGACTGGCTGAACCTAAAACCCTGAATTGAACTTTTCTTCTGAGCCTCAGTTTTCCCCACAGTGATATAAACTTTTAGGTGACTTGATGGCGTTTGTCAATAAGAAATACCCATGTTGGAAGGCTTGAGTTTTGATTTACATTTCAGAAAACTGTCATCCCTCCCCCTTTGGGTGCTTGCTGTGGCTGGTAGGCTTGTGTGCTGTTCCAGGATCCTAGGAGGGAGAGAGACTCTCTGATGTGGTACTGTTGGAAACAGGTCAAAAGCAACTCATGATCTAATACAAAGCATACCTGTCATGTCAGGGTTTAAACTTGAGCCTTCTTTGTACTTACTGCCAAATTCAGCACTTGGCCGGATGACCACAGCCCAATTACTCACCACAGTGTTCCTTTTTCTCTTTCTCTCACGTACTTGAGTATTATAGGTAAGATGAGAGAAAGGTTGATAGTGCCGGTGGATAGGATCTAATTCCAACGCTTTGGGATTTGAATATTTTAATAACAAAAAATAAGCTAATGTCCTGAAACTAATACAACATTATTAATCAACTATACTCCAATATAAAGTAAAAATTAAAAAACAAAGAAAAAAGAATCACTTTGCTGTACACCTGAAACTAACGCAACATTGTTAATCAACTATACTCCAATATAAAATAAAAATTTAAAAAAGTAAATAAAAAACTAAATAAGCTAATGTTCATAAGATTATTGTCCACATTTCAGATATTGATTTGTTCAACAGTTATTCTTCGAGCATGTATCTGACATGCCCCAGCTGTGATTTTAGGTACTTAGGAAACAACAGTGAACAAAACTGACAAAAATCCCTGCCCTCAGAAGAAATTACATTCTTTCCATTCCTGGAAAACTCGTTGTCTGAGACACAGTTGAAATGTTACCTTCTCTTAAATTGGGGTACAAACAATAACAAACTAAATCTTTTAAAAATTAGTAAAATATATTGTATGTCAGATTGTGCTTAATGCTGTAGAGAAAAAATAAGATAGGAAAGGGAGATGAAATGGCTGGATAAGGGGGTATGATACCAAATAGGATGGTTGGGGGAGTTCCCTGGAGGTCCAGTGGTTAGGACTCTGTGCTTTCACTGTCGGAGCCCGGGTTCAATCCCTGGTCTGGAAACTAAGATCCTGCAAGCCACAAGGTGTGACCTAAATAAATAAATAAATAAATAAATAGGATGGTTGGGGACACCCTCACTGAAATGATATTTGAACAAACACCTAAAAGTAGAAGCAAGCAACATGGCTATCATGAAGGAACATTCCAGGCAGAGGAAGTGGTTGGTGCAAAGTCTCTGGGGAGAGGCCATGACTGGCATGTTCTAGGAGCAGCACAGAGGCCAGTGTGGCAGGAATGAAGTGAGCAAGGCAAAGAATAGTATTTCTTCAGAGAGATAATGTCGTATCTTATAGAACATTATAGTGATTGTAATCACCTAGAATTTTATTCTTTTTTTAAAATAAATTTACTTTATTTTATTTTTGGCCGCGTTGGGTCTTTGTTGCTGCGCATGGGCTTTCTCTGGTTGTGGTGAGCGGGCTCTCCTCTTCGTTGCGGTACGCAGGCTTCTCATTGTGGTGGCTTCTCTTGTTGTGGAGCACAGCTCTAGGCACGCGGGCTTCAGTAGTTGTGGCATGCGGGTTCAGTAGTTGTGGCTCACGAGCTCTAGAGCACAGGCTCAGTAGTTGTGGCACATGGGCTTAGTTGCTCCGCGGCATGTGGGATCTTCCTGGACCAGGGCTCGAACCCGTGTCCCCTGCCTTGGCAGGCAGATTCTTAACCGTTGCGCCACCAGGGAAGCTGTAGAATTTTATTCTTAATGAAACAGAATCCACTGGAAGTTTTTGAGAAGAGAACACTTTGTACCGATGTATGTTTTAAAAGGATAATTCTGGCTTCTCTGTTGAAAACAGGTGGTGAGGGACCATGACAGAAACAGAGTGCAATTAAGAGACTTTAGCAATAATGCAAGTAAGGGAAGAGGGTGATGATTTGGACCAAGGTGGTGGTGGTGGAGGTGGTGAGAAGTAGTTGTTTTCTGGTTATAGTTTGTAGGTAAAGCCAGAAGGACTTCTTGACGAGTTGCATGTGTGTGTGAAAGAATGAGAGGAGTTAAGGATAAATCCAAGGTTCTTGACTTGAGCAACTAGTAGAACAGAGTTGCCATTTTCTAATATGGCAAGCCTGTGGGTGGAACAAGCTTTAAGGGAGCTGAGTTTGGATATGTTAAATTTGAAATACTTATTAAACATTCAAGTGGAGATGTGGAGTAAGCAGTTGGTTACATGGGTGTGGAGTTCAGAAGAGAGGTCTAGAATGGAGATATAAATTTAGGAGTTATTAGTATATAGAGACTGGTAGAGATATTTCCACCGGGGAAATGAGAGTAGATAGAGAGGAACTCAAAGGACTGAACCCTGGAGCTCTCCAAGGTTTATAGATGGGGGAGATGAGGAGAAATTATCAAAGGAGGCTGAGAAGGAATGTCCAGTGAGGTGGGAGGAAAACCTGGAGAGCTCTGTATCCTGGGAGCCAAATGAAGAAAGCGTTTCAAGGAAAAGAAAGTGATGAACTGTGTCAATTGTTCCTGAGTCAGGTCAAGTAAAATGAGAACTGAGACTTGATTACTGGATGATCTGGTAATGTGGAAGTCATTGGTGGCCTTGGCAAAAGCAGCTTCAGTGGAATAGTGGGGATGAAAGCCTGACTGAGGTAGGGTCAAGAAAGAATACAAAGAGATGTTTTGGTGAGAGTGGGTATAAATGACACTTTCAAGGAGTTTTGCTGTGGAGGGATGCAGAGAAATAGGGCAGTAGGTAGAGAGAGGTGTGTGTCAAGAGTTGCTCTTCTTTTTACAATGGGAGAAATTACAGTACATTTGTATGCTGATGGGAAAGAGCCAGTAGAAAGTGAAAATTTGATGTTACAGGAGAGGGGGGAGGATTGCTGGAGTGACTTCAGGATCTAGTGCACCAGTGGAGATGTTGGCCTTAGATAAAAGCAGCGAGAATGTATCCATACGAAGAGTAAGGAAGGCCAAGTAGGTGGGCCCAGATGCAGGTGGGTGGGTAAATATGATGGGAGCTTGTGGAAGTTCCCTACTGACTGTTTCTCTGTTCCCAATGATGGGAGAAAATAAGGTCATCAGCTGAGAATGAAGTGAGCTGAAGGTGTTGGAGGTTTGGAGAAAGAGGGAAAGATATGAAAATAGTCATCTAGGAGAATAGGAGAATGAGTGGACTAGAGAAATGGGGTATGCCAGGTAGTACTAATGGCCTACTCGAGCTTAGAAATAATGAATACAAGTTTGAACGATAAAGATAAGAATAAGAATAATAGTGATAGTAGTTCATCATGAATGAGTGCTTACAAATTGCCAGGCACAGTGATGGAAACTGAGGTTTAAAGAAGTTAAATAACTTTACTCAAGGTCACATAGCCAGCAAGGGGTAGAGCTGGGATTGGAACCCAGAGGTAGACTGGCTCCTAGCCTAAACTCCTAGCTACAGTTTTGCACATTTTGCTACAGACAGGCATGTTTTCACGTGTGTTGAGGTTTTAAAAAATAGTCACCAAGGAAAAGGGAACCCTTAGGGTTTCAAAGCAGAAATTAGCCCAATAGATACCAATTATAATGAGGTCCTGTGATGCTTCTTGGGAATTTAGGTGGGTTGAGTCAGTGCCATTTCACTGTTGATGTCTCCCCTAGCCAAGTTCCATCTGGGGGACCCTAACGTGTGGTCTTTGCCTGAATTCTGACCGTGGCATTGTGCTTCTTATACACACCACAACTACTGTTCTTTCCCCTCCAGGATTCGGACTATGAAGAGACTTATTGATGAAAGTCTGCATGATAGAAGAAGAGTCACCTAATAACAGAAAATATCCCATTCCACTGTCAGCTAAAGCCTCCCAGAGAAGTGGAGCAGGCTTGGACAGTAGTGATGGAGAATTCTGGAAGCCATCAGTGAAGACTTTAGGAGCCATTTATTTATTGAAGAAATGTTCTTTTTGTATTTATAAACTGTTCAAAAACTCTCAGAAGAAACTTATAACTACCCCTTTTAATAACTTATACTCTAATTGAATGAAGGAATTCTTTTCCTAAATAGATACTTTTTGTTTTGCCTTTGCTCTTGAATGTATTACATGTTTTCTTCCAATTTTTTGAGGGAGAATCCTAGATGTTGGCCACACTGCTGATGCCAAAATATATACATATATTTAATGAGATGGAGCTTGGAGCTTCCTGATGTGCTCCCAGGCAAAATGTTTGTCTGGGATAGCTATTCTTTATATTTTGCTCCATGAACATTTTCAGCTGTGAGTTAGCATACAGCATATACTCGTTGGTTTAATGATCTCATCATCAATTGTGTTTGGGAGGCTTGGAGTGCATAACCGCAGTTTTTTTTTAGAGTTGGTAGGCTCGGGAGTCAGTGGTTTACTTTGACTGGGTTTTTAAAGTTTTAAAGTGCATTCAGTTTACAATTAAGGAAAGAAATGATGAGATAGGGGGATTCCTTTCTTTTGTCTTACTAGTTGCAATTTGTTATTTTACTTTCTGACAGCTGACTGATTTATGATTTCCTTCTTGACTTTTCAGATCAGAGGCAAGAAAAACTCTTCAAAAGGTTTTTAGTGGGGCTAAGTAGACTATTTTACCAGTAATTTGCAATGAAATCATCTTTTAACCTATGCTGTTCTTCAAAAGTTGTTTGATTTCTAAAGTGTGGAAAATATGAGCAAACTAATGTATTTACAAACTGTTTTTGCATAATATTTGAGATAAGGAAGTGAGGGTGTGAATAACCTATACTTCCTCCTTCTGTTCTCTTGATACCTTCTATTAGCTTCCTCCATTCTACTGCAGCAACATATTTCAAATTTTAATTTACATGGGATTTTCTATAAGCCATTAAGAAATATGTATGAGCAACAACTGCTGAGCCTGCGCACCACAACTACTGAGCCTGCGGGCCTAGAGCCCGTGCTCCACAATAAGAGAAGCCACCACATTGAGAAGCCTGTGCACCGCAACGAAGAGTAGCCCCCGCTCGCTGCAACTAGAGAAAGCCCAGCAACGAAGACCCGAGGCAGCCAAAAATAAAAATAAATTAAAAAAAAATATGTATGACATATCAGGAAGGGTTGACTGTGCAGTCCTCTGTAATAGAGTTCACTTCTTAATTATGAGAGACAAAAATTATCCTGTCTTCCCATCTTTGATTTTTTAACAGGATAGCCCGTTTCCATGATTTTTTGCTAGGTGGCTCAGGAGGTTTCCATATTATAGCATAATACACTGTATGCTGTACAAAAATCACTTTGATATTCTTTTTGCTAAGACCTATTTTTAAAAATTTGGGTTATTCGTTCTCAGAGATTTGGCCTGGCCTCTTTTGTTAATCTAGTCCATCAATTAGAGAGTCTGATTAGTTAATAGATGTTATGATTTACCTCTGGTCATATAAAGAAGGAGAGGCAAAGGCAAGATTGGCAGTCTACATTTCCAGTGGTTAAATCTCACAGTCTTGGGCTGCTTGTTAAGTATGTGGATGTCTAGGGCCAATCTAGTGAGACAATCTGACAGCTCAACACAGAGAGGAAAACAATTTGAGCAATGAAAGTAAATAATTTGGGCTCTAGGACATTTGAAGATGGAGATATAGCTGTGAGGTAGAATTTTTGTGGATCCTCATTTCTTTGAGAAAGAGGTGATGTTATAGGAACCCAGGTAAAGTCCCATCCCATTGAATAAAGAATGAGTTTTGGCTGAGTTTTCTTGTAATTTCTTTTCAGGAATGTTATGAGGATTAATACAGTGGGATATGTTCATCACAGTCTTTGGGCTGCTCTCAGTTTCCTTCTCCAGTCCTTATACTGAGGTCTGGCTTACAGCTTTTTTTCCTCAAAGGAGCACAAAGCAGTGTTGGGACACATGCCTTTTAAGGATGGAAGGAAGATTAAGTTTTCTCTTTTTTTAACTTACTGTTTTAATATCTTCTAAGGTGCTATGCTCTCTATTTTTCTTTTTGCTGCTCCATGAGTTCTTATCACATTGTATGGAGACCAGCCTTGTCTAGAACGGGAATTGAATTCTGAAAGCTTCAGAGAGGCTTAAAAGCCTTTCAGAATTTTTCTTTGCCTGTTGAAGTCTTTACTTGTGGTTACATTACTTTATGAGTTTTGTCCATTGAACTCTTAATTCTGTCACCAAATGTGAACTTATAAAATGCTTTGTGTTTCCCATGTGCCCTGTTACCTCAAGCTTCTTGGGGGCACATTCTCTGCAGCTCTCAAACTGGACTCTGGTGCTTCATGAGGGGATGTTGTACGTCCTTGTTGAGAAAAAATTCTGGCGGCCAAATCCTGAATCTGAATATTCTTGTGTGTCACTCAGTTATGGTTCCAAAGGGGACCCGTAAGAAGACCAGTAGGGCATGGACCAAGACTCTCATTTAATTGCACAATTTAGAAATTTGCTGCAAGACGAGGCAGCTCCAACCCTTTGACTCCAGTGTTGGACTATTAACTGCTGCATTTCACTGTGTTTTTTGTTTGTTTGTTTGTCTTTGTAGGAGGGTATGCACTATTGGGTCATGCACACAGAAGTGTAACTCTTGAGATCTTTACTACGTCATAGTTAATAAACTTCTTTGCACTTTCTGGCTACTTTTTGGTGTATATCTACATATTAGATGAGAACTGTCCTGTGAAAGAGAAGGGGGGTGATTTGTGATTTTCAGCATCAAGTAACCATTCATCTCTGAGCTTTACACCAGAAAGAATCTGCATAGATTTCAAGGGGTGCTGCAGCCAGCTCACACCATAAGAGCTGATTGTTAAATTTTTAGGAATTTTGCAGGCCAATTGTTAAAAGTGTTGGTAGGGCTTCCCTGGTGGCGCAGTGGTTGAGAGTCCGCCTGCCGATGCAGGGGACACGGGTTCTTGCCCCGGTCCGGGAAGATCCCGCAAGGGGAGAGGCCACAGCAGTGAGAGGCCCGCGTACCGAAAAAAAAAAAAAAAAAAAGTGTTGGTAGCTTGAAATAGGCCATGGTGGGGGTATTTACTCAATTGCTGGCTTATCAGCACACCAGTTTTCAAGAACCATGTAGCATAGCCCTGGTAAACTTTTCCACAACTTTTCAAATGATACAGGACAAGTTCCAAAAAACAAGTATGCCCATGTGTAAGGCAAGCCAGTGCAGGCAAGGCAAGCGTACACTGAGAACACTTATTTTGAAGTGGCGACTTAAAAGCAAAAGATACCTCAAAGTGAAGATTTGAGTTTTTAATCTAGTCACCCACAGTATTCTCTGGGGGAATAAAATGCTTCTTGTATTCTAGAAATGCTGATATCACATGGTCAGTGGAAACTGACATGCCTAGGTGGTGAGTTGGAGGACTGGGCAGGCACATCTTTGGAAGCAGGGATTGAGTGATTGGCTATATTGCCCCTCTGTGTTGAGAGAAAAAAAATGAAATGTTGCTATATTTTAGATACAGAGCAAAATGTTTTGTGTTAATCTTAAATTTATTTTGTTTGCAAGAGGCTGATTTCTTTCTCAGCATGTTTGCCTGGGACCATTTGAGATCCCACCCTTGGAGAGTTTGTAATCTAGAAGGGGAGATGACACCTGCAGAGGTCTGGAACTTGAGGCTCTCCTCAGTAAGGTGAATTTGTCACCTCATTTTAGAATGAAAGTGTAAATAAAAAGTGGATAATAGGCCAGATGACTGAAACAAGAACCTTGATTTAAAGGTTCCTGTTTGTGTCTCTGCAGCCAACTCAGAATGCACGCATTGGTTTGCTCTGAGCTTGAACTTCTGTGCAGGCAGAAGTGTCTTCAGTTGGACTTGGCAACTGCAGTTGTGGGAGAACTCAGTGCATTGCTTCTCCTGGCATTCCTCATCTTGGGTAAGCAGTTTATTTGTATTTCTTAAAGCAGTGACTTGAACTTTTCTCACTCGGAAGAAGGCTGGTTCTAAAAGTATTCATTTAATGGCAATCCTTTTGGATTGTGAGGCCACAATCACAGAGCTGTCAATTTCTGCAGGAGGACTGCCATAAGGTAGTCTAATGGGGACACGTTTCCTTTCTGTAGTGTAGAGTAACTTGTGTTAAGATGCTCAGAGAAAAAAGGAGTAAGGTTTGCTCTTAATAAAAGAGTAAATGATAATGATGATGATGGTGATAAGGCTTTAGCTTTTTTTTTTAAACATCTTTATTGGAGTATAATTGCTTTACAATGGTTGTTAGTTTCTGCTTTATAACAAAGTGAATCAGCTATACATATACATATATCCCCATATCTCCTCCCTCTTGTGTTTCCCTCCCATCCTCCCTGTCTCACCCCTCTAGGTGGTCACAAAGCACTGAGCTGATCTCCCTGTGCTATGTGGCTGCTTCCCACTGGCTAGCTATTTTACGTTTGGTAGTGTATATATGTCCATGCCACTCTTTCACTTCGTCCTAGCTTATCCTTCCCCCTCCCCGTGTCCTCAAGTCCATTCTCTATGTCTGTGTCTTTATTCCTGTCCTGCCCCTAGGTTCTTCAGAACAATTTTTAAATTTTTTTAGATTTCATATATATGTGTTAGCATACAGTATTTGTTTTTCTCTTTTTGACTTACTTCACTCTGTATGACAGACTCTAGGTCCACCCACCTCACTACAAATAACTCAATTTTATTTCTTTTTATGGTTGAATAAATTCCATTGTATATATGTGCCACATATTTAATCCATTGATCTGTCGATGGACACTAAGGTGGCTTCCATGTCCTGGCTATTGTAAGTAGAGCTGCAGTGAACATTGTGGTACATGTCTCTTTTTGAATTATGGTTTTCTCAGGGTATATGCCCAGTAGTGGGATTGCTGAGTCATATGGTATTCTATTTTTAGTTTTTTAAGAAGCTTCCATACTGTTCTCCATAGTGGCTGTGTCAACTTACATTCCCACCAACAGTGCAAGAGAGTTCCCTTTTCTCACACTCTCTCCAGCATTTATTGTTTGCGGATTTTTTGATGATGGCCATTCTGACTGGTGTGAGGTGATACCTCATTGTAGTTTTGATTTGCATTTCTCTAATGATTAATGATGTTGAGCATCCTTTCATGTGTTTGTTGGCAATCTGTATATCTTCTTTGGAGAAATGTCTATTTAGGTCTTCTGCCCATTTTTGGATTGGGTTGTTTGTTTTTTTGCCATTGAGCTGCATGAGCTGCTTGTATATTTTGGAGATTAATCCTTTGTCAGTTGCTTCACTTGCAAATATTTTCTCCCATTCTGAGGGTTGTCTTTTTGTCTTATTTATGGTTGCCTTTGTTGTGCAAAAGCTTTTAAGTTTCATTAGGTCCCATTTGTTTATTTTTGTTTTTATTTCCATTTCTCTAGGAGGTGGGTCAAAAAGGATCTTGCTGTGATTTATGTCATAGAGTGTTCTGCCTATGTTTTCCTCTAAGAGTTTGATAGTGTCTGGCCTTACATTTAGGTCTTTAATCCATTTTGAGCTTATTTTTGTGTATGGTGTTAGGGAGTGATCTAATTTCATTCTTTTACATGTAGCTGTCCAGTTTTCCCAACACCACTTATTGAAGAGGCTGTCTTTTACCCATTGTATATTTTTGCCTCCTTTATCAAAGATAAGGTGACTATATTTGCAGGGGTTTATCTCTGGGCTTTCTATCCTGTTCCATTGATCTATCTTTCTGTTTTTGTGCCAGTACCATACTGTCTTGATTACTGTAGCTTTGTAGCATAGTCTGAAGTCCAGAAACCTGATTCCTCCAGCTCCGTTTTTCTTTCTTAAGATTGCTTTGGCTATTTGGGGTCTTTTGTGTTTCCATACAAATTGTGAAATTTTTTGTTCTAGTTCTGTGAAAAATGCCAGTGGTAGTTTGATAGGGATTGCATTGAATCTATAGATTGCTTTGGGTAGTAGAGTCATTTTCACAATGTTGATTCTTCCAATCCAAGAACATGGTATATCTCTCCATCTGTTTGTATCATCTTTAATTTCTTTCATCAGTGTCTTATAATTTTCTGCATACAGGTCTTTTGTCTCCTTAGGTAGGTTTATTTTTTTGTTGTAGTGGTAAATGGGAGTGTTTTCTTGATTTCTTGATTTCATCTGAGTGTTTTCAGATTTTTCATCATTAGTTTATAGGGATGCAAGAGATTTCTGTGCATTAATTTTGTATCCTGCTACTTTACCAAATTCATTGATTAGCTCTAGTAGTTTCCTGGTAGCATCTTTAGGATTCTCTATGTATAGTATCATGTCATCTGTGAACAGTGGCAGGTTTACTTCTTCTTTTCTGATTTGGATTCCTTTTATTTCTTTTTCTTCTCTGATTGCTGTGGCTAAAACTTCCAAAACTATGTTGAATAAGAGTGGTGAGAGTGGGCAACCTTGTCTTGTTCCTGACCTTAGTGGAAATGCTTTCAGTTTTTCGCCATTGAGGATGATGTTGGCTGTGGGCTTGTCATATACGGCCTTTATTATATTGAGGAAAGTTCCCTCTACACCTACTTTCTGCAGGGTTTTTATCATAAATGGGTGTTGAATTTTGTCAAAAGCTTTCTCTGCATCTATTGAGATGATCATATGGTTTTTCTCCTTCAATTTGTTAATATGGTTAATCACATTGATAGATTTGCGTATATTGAAGAATCCTTGCATTCCTGGAATAAACCCCACTTGATCATGGTGTATGATCCTTTTAATGTGCTGTTGGATTCTGTTTGCTAGTATTTTGTTGAGGATTTTTGCATCTATGTTCATCAGTGATATTGGCCTGTAGTTTTCTTTCTTTGTGATGTCTTTGTCTGTCTTTGGTATCAGGGTGATGGTGGCCTGGTAGAATGAGTTTGGGAGTGTTCCTCCCTCTGCTATATTTTGGAAGAGTTTGAGAAGGATAGGTGTTAGCTCTTCTCTAAATGTTTGATAGAATTCGCCCGTGAAGCCATCTGGTCCTGGGCTTTTGTTTGTTGGAAGATATTTAATCACAGTTTCAATTTCATTACTTGTGATTGGTCTGTTTACATTTTCTATTTCTTCCTGGTTCAGTCGCGGAAGGTTGTGCCTGTCTAAGAATTTGTCCATTTCTTCCAGGTTGTCCATTTTATTGGCATAGAGTTGCTTGTAGTAATCTCTCATGATCTTTTGTATTTCTGCAGTGTCAGTTGTTACTTCTCCTTTTTCATTTCTAATTCTATTGATTTGAGTCTTCTTCCTTTTTTTCTTGATGAGTATGGCTAGTGGTTTATAAATTTTGTTTATCTTCTCAAAGAACCAGGTTTTAGTTTTATTGATCATAGCTATTATTTCCTTCATTTCTTTTTCATTTATTTCTGATCTGATCTTATGATTTCTTTCCTTTTGCTAACTTTGGGTTTTTTGTTCTTCTTTCTCTAATTGCTTTAGGTGTAAGGTTAGGTTGTTTATTTGAGATGTTTGTTGTTTCTTAATGTAGGATTGTATTGCTATAAACTTCCCTCTTAGAACTACTTTTGCTGCATCCCAAAGGTTTTGGGTCATCGTGTTTTTATTGTCATTTGTTTCTAGGTATTTTTTGATTTCCCCTTTGATTTCCTCTGTGATCTCTTGGTTATTTACTAGTGTATTGTTTAGCCTCCATATGTTTTGTATTTTTTACAGATTTTTTCCTGTAATTGATGTTCGGTCTCATAGCATTGTGGTTGGAAAAGATCCTTGATACAATTTCAATTTTCTTAAATTTACCAAGGCTTGATTCGTGACCCAAGATATGATCTATCCTGGGGAATGTTCCATGAGCACTTGAGAAGAAAGTGTATTCTGTTGTTTTTGGATGGAATGTCCTATAAATATCAATTAAGTCCATCTTCTTTAATGTATCATTTAAAGCTTGTGTTTCCTTATTTATTTTCATTTTGGATGATCTGTCCATTGGTGAAAGTGGGGTGTTAAAGTCCCCTCCATTCATGCCAACCCATTTGCTCAGTAGCTATAATAGACCTGGACAAATACTTGGCAAACTATTCGAGGAACACACCTATTATGGTTTACCCAGTTTTAATTATGTCAGAGATTGCATCATTATACAACTTGTTTACAACTAAGATCTACTTGTTTACAGCTAAGATTTTCTATGAGTTGGTGGTACCAAGGGAAGCCAAACAGCTTTTACTCCTATTCTTAGAGGGTATCCTTTACTGTAACTATTACCTAATGCATTTCTTTAATTTTTTTTTTAAAAAACCCTATGTTTAATTTTGTTTTTCCATATAAATATTCATTTTAAAATGCTGAGTCTCAAATCCAGGCATTGTTGAGCACCCTAATTACATGCTCCTACCATATGTAGTCCACATCCTGGAAATATTATTTTCTATTAATTATTTACTTTATACAGTTTGAAAGAGGAAGGACAAATAGAGAGATGGCCTAGAAAGGCTGGTCAATCCAGTTGTTATTTTCCCTGGTCTTTATAGTAGAGGCTCAGAGAAGTCTCGAAGTACAGTAAACACTCAGAATTTCCCGACTTATGGAACATTTTTAAAAAATATATCTTTTCTTGTAAAGCAATTATACCCCAATAAAGATGTTAAAAATAAATAAATAAATAAATGAAACTCTTAAAAAAAAAAAAGTCCCCTCCAACGATTGTGTTATTGTCAGTTTCCCCTTTTATGGCTGTTAGCATTTGCAAGTATTGAGGTGCTCCTATGTTGGGTGCATAAATATTTACAACTGTTGTATTTTCTTCTTGGGTTGATCCCTTGATCATCATGTAGTGTCCTTCTTTGTCCCTTGTAAAGACTATTTTGTCTGATATGAAATTTGCTACTCCAGCTTTCTTTTGATTTCCATTTGCATGGAATATCTTTTTCCATCCCCTCACTTTCAGTCTGTATGTGTCCCTAGGTGTGCAGTGGGTCTCTTGTAGACAGCATATATACAGGTCTTGTTTTTGTATCCATTCAGCCAGTCTATGTCTTTTGGTTGGAGCATTTAATCCATTTACATTTAAGGTAATTATCGATATGTATGTTCCTATTACCATTTTCTTAATTGTTTTGGGTTTGTTATTGTAGGTCTTTTCCTTATCTTGTGTTTCCTGCCTAGAGTAGTTCCTTTAGCATTTGTTGAAGAGCTGGTTTGGTGGTGCTGAATTCTCTTAGCTTTTGCTTGTCTGTAAAGATTTTAATTTCTCCATCGAATCTGAATGAGATCCTTGCTGAGTAGAGTAATTTTGGGTGTAGGTTTTTCTCTTTTATCACTTTAAATATGTCCTGCTACTCCCTTCTGGCTTGCAGAGTTTCTGCTGAAAGATCAGCTGTTAACCTTATGGGGATTCCCTTGTTTGTTATTTGTTGCTTTTCCCTTGCTGCTTTTAATATTTTTTCTTTGTATTTAATTTTTGATAGTTTGATTAATCTGTGTCTTGGCATGTTTCTCCTTGGATTTATCCTGTATGGGACTCTCTGCACTTCCTGGACTTGATTGACTATTTCCTTTCCCATATTAGGGAGGTTTTCAACTATAATGTCTTCAAATATTTTCTCAGTCCCTTTCTTTTTCTCTTCTTCTTCTGGGACTCCTGTAGTTTGAATGTTGGTGTGTTTAATGTTGTCCCAGAGGTCTCTGAAACTGTCCTCAATTCTTTTCATTCTTTTTTCTTTATTCTGCTCTGTGGTAGTTATTTCCACTATTTTACCTTCCAGGTCACTTATCCATTCTTCTGCCTCAGTTATTCTGCTATTGATTCCTTCTAGAGAATTTTTAATTTCATTTATTGTGTTGTTCATCATTGTTTGTTTGCTCTTTATTTCTTCTAGGTCCTTGTTAACTGTTTCTTGTATTTTCTCCATTCTATTTCCAAGATTTTGGATCATCTTTACTATCATTACTCTGAATTCTTTTCAGGTAGACTGCCTCTTTCCTCTTCATTTGTTTGGTCTGGTGGGTTTTTACCTTGCTCCTTCATCTGCTGTGTGTTCCTCTGTCTTCTCATTTTGCTTAGCTTACTGTGTTTGGGGTCTCCTTTCCCCAGGCTGCAGGTTCGTAGTTCCCATTGTTTTTGTTGTCTTCCCCCAGTGGGTAAGGTTGGTTCAGTGGGTTGTGTAGGCCTCCTGGTGGAGGGGACTGGTGCCTGTGTTATGGTGGATGACTCAGGATCTTGTCTTTCTGGTGGGCAAGACTGCATTCGGTGGTGTCTTTTGGGCTGTCTGTGACCTTATTATGATTTTAGGCAGCCTCTCTGATAACGGGTGGGGTTGTGTTCCTGTCTTGCTAGTTGTTTGGCATAGGATGTCCAGAACTATAGCTTGCTGGTTGTTGAGTGGAGCTGGGTCTTAGAGTTGAGATGGAGATCTCTGGGAGAGCTTTTGCCGTTTGATATTACGTGGAGCCGGGAGGTCTCTGGTGGACCAGTGTCCTGAACTCGGCTCTCCCACCTCAGAGGCACAGGCCTGGCACCCGATCAGAGCACAAAGACTCTGTCAGCCACACGGCTCTAGTTACAAACAATAAAGCAGGGCAATCAGGCAGTTTAACACAGCTTGAGTTCAGCAACCACCTTACACTGTGATCTTCATTCAAATCTCAAAATGAACTCACATCAGATTTGTCCTTAGTCAGCAGAACACTCTCAAACTCAACTGTGGTGCTTCCTCCTTCTTACATGTTTTCTCACATCACATCTTAGTTTATCACCTGCTCTATGCATCTTTAAATGGTTCCTACTCCTTCGTCAAGGCTTTAGCTTTTAAGTTGCTTGTGGCTTCGGGTAGAGCTGTGACTAGCTGTCCTTGGACTCATGGCAGAACTCTTCCTGCACTGTTTCTCTTCCCCTAGTCCTAGACAGTCCAATATTTAACCTTAAGAAGTCAGGAAGTTAAACCTCCCTAGAGAGCTAGGCTGTTGTCCATACTTGCCACACCCTCTGCATAGCCCTGATCTCAGGAAAGATGAAGTAGGATGGTTTAGATAGAACCCCTTCTAAAGGAGAGAGCAGGAGTAATGACTCTCAAGGTCCCCTTCAAGTACAGGGTTGACCGATGTAACTGAGACTGTATTATAAGAAGCCATGTAACCTACCAGTCTGTATTAAATGGTCTTGGAAGGAAAAACAAGGATGCATTTTAAGAGGTTCATGCCTCTGAGTGGTTATGTGGACTCCTATACCTAAAAACATCCAAAATCCTGGAGGTACACAGTGATGTGTAAATTGAGGGGACTTAGCCTTGCAGGTAGAGCAGCTGCCTGAGTGAGGGAGGGCAGTGAGGTTGTCTGTGTGCTCAGTGGTTGGTTGTCCTCACTAGGGGCAAATGCTTCGACTGAGAGAGAGAATGCCTCTCCCTTATTTTGTCTTGTAATATTGTAATATTTGGGGGTCATTTCCACATCCTGTGTTGTAGTCTCATTGTCATGAGTCTCTTTTCTGAAGATCTTTTTTTCTGTTATAATTGTGCCAAGGACAACAATTCCCCTACACTGGGGAAAAGGGGGTCCTGATACTTACAACTCCCCAGGAGTGATAGAAGGTATTTGCCAAGAGTTATATTGTGAAAGAGCCATAAGCTCAGGTCCAAACATTTGGCCAACATGTGAGATAACTTACTATGCAGAATTATCTCAAGAACATGCTGGTGAAGAGATAAGTCAGTATCTGGGAAAGGAAGCAGGCTAAGTTGAGGATTCAGTTGGAGTCTATCAAGGTGCTGAAGGTGCATCTGAATGCTTTGGTTAGATTTTTAGAGACTGAGATTAATATATATATATTCTGAATTATATATCTGAATGATAAAATTCTGAACTATATATATATGTGTGTGTAGTATCTATCTATCTGTATTATATGGTAGGAATTTCTGAATATTTGCCAACTAACTAGGAATCTTCAAATTTGACTATTATTCTTGGCCTGGTTAGGTGTTATTAGTTCATCTGATGAGTGGTCCCTGGGCTCCCACTCTGGGTCTTACTCTGCGCTGGTGTTGGAGATGCACTGGCCCATAGCCACAGCTCTTGGCCTCATGGGGGTGAGGGTGGAGAGCAAGACTTTAATCAAACAAGCATATAAGTAAATAGATAATTAGAAGTTGTGACAAATGCCCTAAAGGAAAGAGAAATGGTACCATTAAAACATGTGGCTAGGGTCTGCCCTTGGAAGGTGGTTCAGGAGAGGTTTTCCTGAGGAAATTACATTTAATTTGAGATCTGAAAGATGAACAGGAGTTAACTAGGGGAAGGGGGTGGGAAGGGCATTCAGTCAGGGGGAGCAGATTAATCTTGTTTTGGTAAATGAAGTTTAGGGAAGCTTTGCTGTAAAACATTGATTACTTTCACACATGGAAGAGCAGTACAGGCTAGTAAGGAGACAGGCTCTGATCCAGAATGCCCAGGTTTGAATCCTGGCCCACCACTTGCTCTGTGTTATTAGGCAAGCCACTTCACCAATCCGTGCCTCAGTTTCCTCATTTGTAAAACCTCATAGGGGGTTGTGAGAATTAAATTGGTTAATGTGCAGAGCGCTCAGACAGTGCCTGGCATATAACCTTCTCTAGTTTATTGAGTATCCACTACTGATTTCTAGTGTGGTGCTATATTAACTAGGGGGAAAAAGTCTGACCCTTTAATGGTAAAAATGAGGCCTGGGGAGACTGAGTGGTTTCCCAAATATCAAAGAATTAGTTAATGGAATGTCTGATCTGGGAAGAGAATTTTTAAAAAACTTAATGCTTTTTATGTTAAATCATTGCTTCTCTATTCATTCACACAGAGTTCTAGTGGTGCACTTGAGTACTTAAGACTGAAAATGGGTATCTTCTATTTATCAGATTTTTGCACATTTCTTAGAATTTGTTTGAAAATGCTTTGGGTGTGGCTCTGTGTGTCTTGAGGTTGGTGACTAGATTCAGAGTCTTTTTGGGGTCACCGGTTTCCTCTTAGAATAGAGTGGTGCATTTGCATGATGTCTAAGTTGATTTCAGTTTGATGGTTGTATTGGCAGCTATCAGCACTTGTCCAGTATATGCCAGGCACTTCACCGATACTGTAACATGGGTGTGGGACACTCATAAATGAGACGCATATGGTCCTGCCCCTGAGAGTGCAGATAACTACACTGTAATCAATGATTACTCCTCCATGCAAATGGCGCACTGCTTTGGGGAATATATGAGAGCTGTTTGCTGGCCAGTGAAGGGAGCACAACCAACTCCCTGGAGAAGAATTCATCCAGAATACAACAGGGATCTTAGATATCCGAGATATGATGAATTAAAGTTATGATATAAAGGAAGCCCTTTATCATGCTCACCCATGTACGTGTAGGGTAAGGTATGTGTCATGCAGCAGGAATAAAGCTGTGGCTATCCTGAGAACTTGTATTTTCATTAGAAGTACTCATATTTGGGGAAATTAAATGTGACTTTTGGTATA
The DNA here is from genome assembly GCF_000442215.2 of Lipotes vexillifer. NCBI lineage: Eukaryota > Metazoa > Chordata > Mammalia > Artiodactyla > Lipotidae > Lipotes > Lipotes vexillifer. The sequence continues at coordinate 1,312,106 of NW_006783618.1, forward strand.
TCTGAGTCAGTGTAATTGTTATCTACATTGTTGTAATGGAATTCAAGAACTGAAACTTAAGAAGTTTCCAGTTCATTCTGATTCATCATTTGCCATTCTTGTAAAGGTAGATTCTCAGAACCCAAAATCTCCTCTAAAGTGACAAACTCTGTTTCCTATCTGACTTTTAGGCTATAAAAATAGGATCTTATGTGGTAATGCTTTCTGTTTTTCAAAGCACTGTTATCTGCATTATCACATTTGATCCTTGTGTCGTTATCCCCATGTTATAGGCGAGGAAACTGAGGTTCAGCAAGGTCAATGGACTTTCTGCATTAGTGAGACGTAGGTAGGGCCACCTTAAACAGTTTGACCCTGATTTTCCAGATGGAGGACTTTGTTGATTAGAATACAGGTAAGAAATCTCTTACTGTGCTGTAGAGCCTGCAGACCACAACTACTGAGCCTGTGTGCCACAACTACTGAAGTCTGCACACCTAGAGCCCGTGCTCTGCAACAAGAGAAGCCACCGCAATAAGAAGCCCGCACACCGCAATGAAGAGTAGCCCCCGCTCGCCACAACTAGAGAAAGCCCATGCACAGCAACGAATACCCAATGCAGCCAGAAAGAAAGAAAGAAAGAAAGACAGACAAAACAGCAAACATCAAACAGACAAATTATTAAAAAACAAAATCTCTTAGGTAATCATTTTTTATACATTAAAATGGCCACCATACGTGCTGGACTTCCAGCAGAGCCGGGTAGGGTACTATGATGTTAATACACAAAGAAGACCTTTCCTCCTAGCATATTCTGAGGTGGAATTACTTCAAGGTGTTAGGGGTGCAGGGATCATGACTGAGACCAGCCACAGTAGTAGGTAGGAACCCAAGGTTTGTTGTATTGTAACTCCTGGGAGTTAGAGTTCTTCTGTTTTGTTAAGAAAATTGCAGGGCATTGTGCAGACAGTGAATTCTTTCCCAGGAGCTGGTGGATGCAGTGAAATTAATACCACAGAGATAATATAGATGTTTTAAAAGTACTTTTGCCCATGCACAACCCAATTAGCATTCTATCCATGCTATCCTGCCTAAAAAAGTAAAAAAAATAGAAAAAAAAAATCTCACTGTGGACCTTTCATGTGGCTTCTTTGTGTCATAACTGAGTTTAAAAAATTTCCTCATATTTGTGTATCTCTTTTCTTACATGTCCAGAACATTCTTTATATATTTAAAGGAAGTCATTTTAATTTAGTTGGAGAGATAGGTAAAAATTTCAGGCTGAGTATCCTGTAATCTTTTGTTTATGTGAAACTCTCAGGTTGTAGATTGTCTAGGGTTGTCATCTCAAGGCTATCCTGGAATTGTTTGCTTTTTTTTCTCTTTAAAAGCAACTTTCATCTAATCTTCCCTTATAGCCAGTCTGAGGCAGCCCGCAAGTGACTCTCCAAACACCACTCTGTTTTGTTTCATCATAGCAGTTACCAGCATCCACTGTTTCTTATTCATTCATTTGCTGCTTTTTCCTCCTCTCCATCTCCCCTCCACGTGCAAGCTGCTCATCAGCTGGGACCTTGTCTTCCTTGCTACATGCTGCAGCCCAGTGCTGACAGAGGCTGACTCACAGAAGAACTCTCCATTGATTTGTTAAATTAATGAACTTCTCTTGACACTATTTTCTGACTTTTTTGTTTCTTTTAAGGTTGAAAAATTGAGAGCAGCATGTTTTACCCACCAAAACTCATCCTGGTGCCGGTGTTACTCAGTAAGTAGAAGCCAGGGGACCAAGGAGGGTATTTGATTTCTTGTAAGTCTCATGCATGTTCAGAAGCCAGTTTTATATATTTTCATTTCCCCTTGCTTTGTTGAAAATGGAAACCCCAACCTGGAACTTCATAGTTTTGTTGAAACAGCCGTTTTGCTGCAACAGCTGTTTTAGAAGACAGGTAGGAGACTCTTTCTTGGAAAGCTGAATATTCCTCTGCTGCTATTAGAAACAGAATGCCTTTGGGTCCTGACTGGGTGTTTTAGGACCTTCCTATGGGATACAAAGGAAGATTCTCACTGGTATTCTTGCACTTTAAATTGTTATCTTTAAAACCACAGCTAGTCTCAGATCAGGAAATGAAATTACCAAAGGGAGTCCCAGAATCCCTGTAATTGTTTTCGTGCTTTAGCTACACTAGTCTTCTTGCAGTTCCTCAAATGCACTGAGCTCTTTCCCAATTTTGGATGGTTTCTTTTGCCTGGAACCTTCTCTCCCCACTTCACCCTAGCAAGCGTGCTTAAGCCTTCCTTATCCTTCAGGCTTCTCCTTAAGCTCCACTTTTAAAAAGCCTGCTCTGGAGTCTCCTGTTCCTACAGTGCTCAGGGCTGCTTCTTCTTGCTAATCCCATCTCTTTCTAACTTTTTCACCCTTTTGTCCCCTTGTCTTCTCTTTATCCCATGGATATAGCTCTGTTGGAAGAATAAATTAATTAGATGCTTTGCTCTCATAGCTTTTTATTTTTTTCTCTTTTTTAAAAAACTTAAAAAAATTATTTGGTTGCTCTGGGTCTTAATTGTGGCAGGCGGGCTCCTTAGTTGTGGCATGTGAACTCTTAGTTGTGGCATGCATGTGGGATCTAGTTCCCTGACCAGGGATTGAACCCGGGCCCCCTGCATTGGGAACATGGAGTCTTAACCACTGTGCCATCAGGGAAGTCCCTATTTTTTTGTCTTTTTAAAGTATGGTTGAAGTGTAGTTGATTTACAATGTTGTGTTAATTTCTGCTGTACAGCAAAGAGATTCAGTTATACATATACATACATTCTTTTTGATATTCCATTATGGTTTATCACAGGATATTGACTATGGTTCCCTGTAATATGCAGTAGGACCTTGTTGTTTATCTATTCTATTTTTCTCTTTATTATTAGTTTTTTAAACTTTGCATGGTGACCTAAACACTGACTCAGCAAAGTGCACAAAAGAATTGTCTTTGCTCTAATTCCAGGCAACATAGCATGTGCACAAACATGCAGTCAGACACACACACACACATGAAACGTATGTATTAGAGCATTTTTCCCCCCATGGAATCAGGGTTATAAAAATCTCAGAGGCTATTTAGACATTTCCTGGGTGAAGCAGCCTGCAGGTTTTTGCCCTTCCATCCAGAGACTTAACAATCCAACCCCGTGTGGAGTGGCCTGGTGACATCAGCGGGTATTGTACTTCTTGGTGGAGAGGTTTTCCTCCTCTGTAGAAAGTCTCAATTTCTTCAGCCATTTCTGTACAAAGGTTACCTATCAGGTATAAGTTTCTCTTTGCTTTGGTTGTCGCTCTTGCTTTCTAGCAAACTCATTTAATTCTACAGACAGTGCTCCTCATATTACATTAAATAAGCTTCTTATACCTTTAACCACACTTAAAGTTGCTCAGTTCTTCCTTTCAGGAAAATTCCAGGTCGCTTTTGCAGGTACTTTTGATTTCTTTCAAAAAATAATTCCCTCCAGAGAGTGGAGAGTTCATGTTTTCTTTCACATCCTCCCCACTGCGTGTTGCCTGCTGTGGGCAGGAAGTTAACACTCTTCTCTCTGGGCAACAGCTTGGATGGAGAGGTTGGCACATTTTCTGTTTATTCCAAAATTCGTTCACTTGGCTCTTCTTTGATAGGAACTGGCCAGCATCTAAATGTGTCTTTCTTGCTATGGTTATCTCTTTGCATAGAGCACGTCTTGTGAAAGCAGAAATATCCATGTAATGGTTTTCTCTTTAGAAATGGTTTTCTGTTTAAGGGAAAAGAGAAATTACTTGAGCGATGGACAGATAGTGGAGGGGTACCGCATGGGCTAACCCTAGAGACTGGAAACCCAGGGCTAAGGGCAGAGCTGGAGGAGGGAGGTGGGGAGAAGGCAAACAAAGGAAATTCAAGGGGGGAGCTGTGCTCTGTACTGGCCTAATTACAAGGACCTGCACTACAGCCAGAATCAGCCACAGCAAATTCAGAGATAAGCTTTTGTAAAGGAACTGAAGAAGGAGAAAGGCAGAGAGAAGCAAAAATACCTGTGAACTGGCTTTTCAGTTAGGGAATGGGTGGGAAACTAGGAGCCAGAGACATCCCATTTCCTGTTTATGGGTGTCTGAATTCATGACCTGAAAGGAGAGACTTCAGGGTTTCTCTTCTCTTTTCTTCTTGTTTTGTTTTTGTTTTTGTTTTGTTTTTCTGGCCATGCCACGCGGCTTGCAGGATCTTAGTTCCCCGACCAGGGATTGAACCTGCTCCCTCGTCAGTGAAAGAGCAGAGTCCTAACCACTGGACCACCAGGGAATTCCCTCTCTTCTTTCTTTAGGAAGGAGATTGCAGGGATGAATTCTAGAAAAGGGGAAGGGACTGGCTAGGAGCACAGGACCAGTTAGCATCTATATAGTGTGAAGATTGTAGAACCCCTCTGACTTGAGCTACGTGGGGGGAGCTACAGAGTACTTCTCTTACCCTTGGGAATGCCACGCTGGTTTGAATGAAGGGCCTCTGAATACTTTGTCCACGTTGGGTCATCTGGGGTGGAAAGGTGCATATACTTGGAGATTAATACTAATTTTTGTTGTTGAGTGTATTTGTCTGAATGATGCCTCCTCTTGCCTTTTTGACTTCTGTAGGTTACTTCTTGGGCCTGAATGACTCGATTGTTTCCTCCGTGGAGCTAACAGTCCACGTGGGTGATTCAGCCCTGTTTGGATGTATTTTCCAGAGCACAGAAGAGAAACTTGTGACCAAGGTAGACTGGATATTCTCATCAGGAGAGCACTTCAAGGTAAGAAGGAGGAAACACTGCTGTGTATTAAAAGTCCCTGGCCAATGGTGTCAGAATGTGGGGAGAGGGAGAATCAGGTCATCCAGTGCCATGAGACGGGATTGCAGGAGCTTGGGCTCTGGAGCTTGCCAGAACTGAGCCTCCTCCTAGTCTGGCCTCTTGGCTGTGTAATCAGCTGGGTAAATTACTCAAACTCTCTGACATTCAACTTCCCCATCTGTGAAGATGTAGGTGATTATAATAATGGTAATGCTTACTTTTCAGGACCTTGAGAAGCTAATGGGAGACATGCACATAAAGTTCTTTAGTTCCTTTCCTCTATTCCTCCCATTTGTAGAGTAGCATAGGTGGGTGGGAGGGTGAGAAGAGTGAAAACTCATTGGTCTAGACAAAAAGAGTCATGGTCTAGGCACAGGAATGGTGTCACAGTAATCTTTTCTTTGGGGAGGGGGCAGATTCTTTCAGCACTGCACTGACCCATTTATGTGCTGGGGAATCATCTCTTTCTCCTTCATGGCTGCTTAAAGTGTTGGCATTAGCAGATTCAGCATGGCTGAGTGAAGGCCTTTCATGGGAGCTCTTTGGATTAGGAAACAGTGTATTAAGCCTCATCTGAGATTCTGTGGAGATACTTATATGTCAGGATCATTTGCGAAATCTGTCCTAAGTAATAAATTATTGACAATAAAGTCCCAACGTTTGCAAATGAAGTATTGCTTTTGTAGCTCAGAGCATGTTATCCCTATAATGCTACTGTCACTCAAATTTTTATTACTATTTATTGTTATAAGAGGGAAATACCCATGGTCTAAGTGAAAATAAGAATGCCCCATGGCTCCCCCTCCCAGTCTGTAAACCATTCCCTGTTGATGACTCATGCCTTATGATAAGCTGCCTGGAGGAGGGCAGAAAGGACAGCGGTAACAGCCAACATGCTGGGGATTCTCACAACACCCAGTCTGTGGGATTACCTTTGGATGCCATCGAATGCGGAGGCCATGGCAGAACACAGGGTGAAGATGGGAGATGCTTTTCAGAAGTTGTGAGTTTGAATCCCCAGAGTGATCTTCAGAGTGGGTGTTACATTTTACCTTAAACTGTAAGAAATGGAAATGTGTTGACCCTGTTTTTCCAATTGTCTTTGTATAAAATGAGCCACAGAGCCTTGTGCAAGTTAGTGTATTGCCTGGCACATGATGATGGTGATGATGGTGATGATGATGATGATGATGTTGTTGATGATGAATTGGGTACCAAGTACTATTTTTTTTTTTTTTTGGCGGTACGCGGGCCTCTCACTGTTGTGGCCTCTCCCGTTGCAGAGCACAGGCTCTGGACGCGCAGGCTCAGCGGCCATGGCTCACGGGCCCAGCCACTCCGCGGCATGTGGGATCTTCCTGGACCGGGCCACGAACCCGTGTCCCCTGCATCGGCAGGCAGACTCTCAACCACTGCGCCACCAGGGAAGCCCCCAAGTACTTTTTGATCACAGTGGTGATGATGACTATGCTGCCTCCACAGAACAGGGGCTTTTGAATCCAGACTCCTGGGTCTGGTGCCATGGACTTTACATTTTCTCTGATGTTGTATTGCCCTCCAGGATGATTACGTGCTCTTCTATTATGCCAACATCAGTGTGCCTGTGGGGCGTTTCCAGAATCGTGTGAGCTTGGTGGGGGACATCTTACACCATGACGGTTCTCTCCTGCTGCAAAATGTGGAAGAGGCTGACCAGGGAAACTATACCTGTGAAATCCGCTTCAAAATGGAGAGCCTGGTGTTCAAAAAAGCAGTGATCCTGCATGTACTACCAGAGGAGCCCAAAGGTACATAAATGCTTACTCAGAGAAGGGCGAAGGGGCAAGAGATTTGGTGTGCAGTGAGGGAAGCGAACTGATTTTCTTGAGCAAGTGACAGCCATTGTGCTATGTACTTACCACGGAGTGAGTCCTCGATAAAATAAAAATAATGATGATCATTATTTTATTATTACTTTATCATGTTTCAACCTCATGAAAATGCTGTGAAGGAAGTACTGTATTCTCCTTTTCATTTTACAGATGAATTAACTGAGGCTTAGAGAGATTAAGTGACTTGCCTAAGGACATATATTTATTAAATGGCGTATCCAGTACTTGGACCCTCGTACCTCTGTCAACAAAGTCTGTGTTTTTTTCACTATACCCTGATGCTTCCCATCAGTTATCCACGTTGATGTTGTGTCCATATTTTGTAGGTAACTATGTTAGGTGTTCTGGGGGATATAAAAGAAATGAGCAGATCTCTCTAACTTCCTAGGACCTCATGTTCCCATTTATAAATGGCTTCAGTAGATTGTTGGTTTTAAAAAACATGTTCTATAGGACACTCAAGGTCCAAGGAACCTGGTGGGCCACACAAAGCGTGAGAACAGGGCAGGGGATTGATAGAGGATCTAGTTGGGCAGGACCTCAGGCTTCCACCTCCACTACAAGCAAAGTCCTTTTCCTTTTTCCTGTTGTATTCATTGGGCTGCCAGATAAGATTTTGTTTGAAGAAAGAATTCTGCTGCTTTAAAAAGTTTGAAAACCACAGAATTAGATACATTCTTTAAAAGTGTGAGATAGAAGGAACAGTCTTTGGCCTCAGGAGAGCTTGCTGTTTAGTGAGTGAACTAGAATCTGGACACCCCACTCCCTGCCAGCTAGTTTAGGTCCATTCTTTCAATGAGCTCCTTTGGAGCACCCTGTCCCCCTCTCTGGTGATATTCAACACACCTGTTCAGTTGTGTCTCCCCTGCTCACCTGGATCTGTGTTCTTGGTCCCATGACCAGCCCTAGACACAATGCCTGGCATACAGCAAACATTCAGTAAACATTTGTCAAATGAAGGAAATTCTTAAATTAGCATCCCTCACTTGAATCTGACTTCTAAAAAATGGAATGGTAGAAGGAATTGTAGAAGGTGGCCTCTGGCCTCTCTCCTAATTTTTCCTACTTGTTTTCAATTGCATTTTTCTTTCGATTTTCAATCTATGGCTCTCCAGGAAGAAGAAATGAACCAACTGCCTGTGTCCCCCAAGGATTATCTTTGAGTTACCCCTTTCTACTTTGTTCTCTGATGCTGGGCCTGAGGACTATAAGCATGTCCTACAAAATGGGTGCCTATTCCTGCTTAGAAGAGACACAGAGGGAAGGAGCCCAAAGGAGGCAGTTTTAAGAACTGAGTCCATGGGAGCAGGCTAGAGCAATTTTAGGGGGAGTCAGATTTCCCAGTAGCCAGTGGAGCAACTTGTATTTACTTTTCCTTTCCGGCGGCGTGGGAATAGCTCTAACTCCTGACCACTTGCCTGGTGGCCATCTCCTTCCATGTGAAAACTCATCTAGATTTTCCTCCACAAAGTTTCTCCTTCAGTTTGTAATTTTTCAAGTCTTTTATTCATAGTTCTTATTTTAAACACTATGGACAATTTTCTTTTTTCTTTCTTTCCCTTTCTTTCTTTCTTTCTTTCTTTCTTTCTTTCTTTCTTAGGAATTTGCTTCCATTTTATTCTGTGAAAGGATTTTAAGGCATCTGAATGTGTGTGTCCTCAGATTATATAATTATACTGTATAGATATATTGTATAATAGCTAATGAAAAGTATAAAGAGAACAAAAAGTAATTTTTATTCAAACTTGTACATATAATTTCAGTCAGATGATCTTCATTTTTAAGATTCAAAATTGAATTAAAGTTTTCATATCAGATGAATTGCTTGAACAATGTTTTGAGTTTGGTTTAACATTTTGGAAAATATGTTGTTCAAGGAGAGAAAATATTCTTGTTGAAGGGATTCGTGCACATGGTAGGTAGTATAGTATATGAGCTTTAGGTGGCTTCTGGATCCCTAACTTCATTACTCTATTATTTTTATTCTATTCTAATCTCTTTTCAATTTATAAAGGTCTATGATTCTAGAAGGGAGGCAATATAATGAAATAATTAAAAGCCCATGTTTTGGAATCACACCTAACAGTGCTTTAAATCCTAATTTAGAGAAAGTTCCTAATATTTGGAAAACAAAATTTCAGTGGTATAGACAATTTTCTTACAAATAAAAATAGTATTAACTTCCCATATTTTTGCTCTAGAATCAGCCATCCTTCCACTTACGTGAGGTGGTAACAGTAAAGGGAGTGAGAAAGCGTGGGCTTTGTCTTCACTCAGGCCTGGGTTTGAGTGCTGGCTCTGCCTTTTACTGGCCATGAAGCTCTGGGCTCTTTCACTTTCTTCCTCTGTGAAATGGGAGAGTAATAGTGCATATCTCAAAATATTGTAATGACTAGGTGATATCCTAGGTGTCTAGCACATGCCTGGTGTGTTAAAGGAACTCAGAATGTTCAGTTCTTATTATTGCATTTAAAAAATAGGGTTCAATTCTTAATATACTCATAGATTTAGAGGGTGTTTCCTTCCCTATTGGTATTCTTTGCAGTGAATTTTTATTACTTCCAAAATAATTCCCTCCATGGAATTTGGAGTTCATAATATTTTCTTTTGCTTTCCTCCCATTGTGCATCTTTCCTCCTGGGTGGGAAGTTAACGTTCTCCCAGGGACACAATTTGGATGAAAAGGTTAGCTGATGTACTGTGTTCCTTTATGAGCTCCGCTTAATGCTCTTTTGAAGGAACTCTGTCCAGTTAAGACCTAGGCTTGTGTCTCCCTTAAATATCATCCTGCCTTTCTTTTTTTTTTTTTGCTATATGCAGGCCTCTCACTGTTGCGGCCTCTCCCGCTGCGGAGCACAGGCTCCGGACGCGCAGGCCCAGCGGCCATGCCATG
>NW_006783618.1:1322309-1371357 GCF_000442215.2 Lipotes vexillifer
GGGATCCTCCCGGACCGGGGCACGAACCCACGTGCCCTGCATCGGCAGGCGGACTCCCAACCACTGCGCCACCCGGGAAGCTCCTGCCTTTCTTTTCTTAACTGACTTTGTGGTCGATTTGTATAGAGCACTACTGAAAAATCAGAAGCGTCTTTCTAATTGTTTTCGTTTTCAGGGACTTCTTGAAATGACTAAAGCAGTAAACATATGATGGGGTCAGCTGCTTATACAAATAAACAGGAGGAAGAGACTATTGGTTGGAAAGCCAGGAGCAGGGGAAGGGGGAGCAGATGGGGAAGTGGGGGCAGGGATTAAAACAGAAAGAAAAGCCAAGAGGAAAACTGTCTGTTGTCTTGGCCTAATTAGCAAGCAGTCCTGTGACCTGTACTCTAGCCAGAATTGTCCTAAGCAAGTCCTAAGACAACTTGCAGAAGAATAAAAGAAGTTGAAGAGAGTTACCCATGATTCAGTTTTTCAGCTATAGGAGAGCCAGTGGATTATTTATAAGAATGAGAGTTATATAACTTTCCACTTCCTGTTTATGTTAAGCAGATGTGGGTATCTAAGTTGGTGAACAGAAAGTGGGGGGCTTCAAGGTTTTCTGTACTTTCTTTTTTACAAGCTTGAAGTGGAGGTGGGGCTTGTGGGAGAGGTTCTAGAAAAGGAGAAGGAGAAAGGAATTAAGAGAACCAGAAAGTGTTTACTGAAGTCAATGGGACCCCAATGTTGGTAGCTAGAGGGTATTGTCTTATCCTTGGGGTATTGTGTGGATTTGAGTGAGAGGCCTCTGAGTACTTTGACCACACAGAATAATCTGGATCATCTGTGGAGGGAAAGTGTGCAGTGTTTGGTGGTGACATTGATTTGACTGTTGAGGATCTTTGGCTAAATATTATCTCTTCTAGAAGTTCTTTGGCTTCTATAGATTATACCTTGAGTTTGACTTGATTTATCATTTTATCCCCAGAGCTCATGGCTCATGTGGGTGATTCGACTCAGATGGGATGTGTTTTCCACAGCACAGAAGAGAAACACATGACCAGGGTAGACTGGATGTTCTCATCAGGAGGGCACACCAAGGTAAGGAGGAGAAACCCTCATTGTGTATGAGAAGCCCCTGGCCGATGCTGTCAGGACAGAGGGGGGAGATCAAGAACCCAGGCACCAGGTGCCATGTGGTGGTGTTGTGAGGGCTTGGGCTTTGGACCTTGGCAAAGCTGGGCCTCTCAGCTCAGCCACTTGGCTGGGCAATTTCAGCTTCCGGTTGGGAAAAATGACTCTAATGAAGATGATGAAGAAGAAGCAGCAGATGCTGCTGCAGCTCAGCTTTTCAGGTTGTCAGGACGCATACAGGAGACACAGCTGGTGTAAAGCACTTGGACGTGACTTGGCCACTGCACTTTAGTTTAATTCCTCTTCTCCCTTCCCCGTTTTGTAGAGTCCGTGGGATAGCAAGGGGGATGATTTTGGTGGCCTAGCCGGGAAAGCAATGGGCTAGGCATAAGCACAGTTGCATTCGTATTCTTTTTTTTAAATTAAAAAAATGTTTTTAATTTTTATTTTTAATTAATTTGTATTGGAGTATAGTTGCTTTACAATGTTGTGTTAGTTTCTACTGTACAGCAAAGTGAATCAGCTATATGTATACATATATCCCCTCTTTTGGGGATTTCCTTCCCATTTAGGTCACCACAGAGCACTGAGTAGAGTTCCTGTGCTATACAGTAGGTGCTCATTAGTTATCTGTTTTATACATAGTATCAAGAGTGTATATATGTCAATCCCAATCTCCCAGTTCATCCCATCCCTCCTTCCCCCTTGGTATCCATGCGTTTGTTCTCTACATCTGTGTCTCTATTTCTGCTTTGCAAATAAGATCGTCTATACCATTTTGCATTCTTATTCTTTTTTTAAAAAAATTATTTATTTAATATATTTATTTTTGGCTGCACTGGGTCTTCGTTGCTGCGCGTGGGCTTTCTCTAATTGCGGCGAGCGGGGTCTACTCTTTGTTGCGGTGTGTGGGCTTCTCACTGAGGTGGCTTCTCTTGTTGCCAAGCACGGGCTCTAGGCGCACGGGCTTCAGTAGTTGTGGCACACGGGCTTCAGTAGTTGTGGCACACGGGCTCAGTAGTTGTGGCACACGGGCTTAGTTGCTCCGCGGCATGTGGGATCTCCCCGGACCAGGGCTCAAACCCGTGTCCCCTGCAATGGCAGGCGGATTCTTAACCACTGCACCACCAGGGAAGCCCTCTTATTCATTATTTGGGTTATTTTTGTGAGTTTTCTTCTGTGCCCCATTGCCCCATTTATGTGATGGAGGGAATTTTCTTTATCTTCATGGGTGCTTCGAATGTTGGGATTAGTATAGGTCCTGGGGGCCAGGTTGAGGAGTATTTCATGGGAACTCTGAAGTAGTAAAGAGCAAGTTAGTTCATTAGACCAGAGTAGATGTCAACTATGGCATATGGTGATATCCTGATGAGTCAAGGTGTGCTGTAAGAGACATCTCAGGTAACTTATTGTTAATAAAAGTTAAGGTACGAAGTTTAGAAAAGATTTAACTTTTATAAATGAAGACATATTCCAGGTCATCCCTACAAAAAGTCATTTATACTCACTTGATTCCTATGTGCTGAGTGGGTCAGAAATGGTGGCATCCAGACGTAGAGAACAAACGTATGGACACCAAGGGGGAAAGTGGTGGGGGGTGGCGGTGGGATGAATTGGGAGATTGGAATTGACATGTATACACTAATATGTATAAAATACATAGCTAATAAGAACCTGCCGTATAAAAAATAAATAAAATAAAATTCAAAAATTCAAAAACAAGCAAACAAAAAAGAAATGGTGGCATCATGGTGGGGTCTGGGGAATTACATGTAGTTCCAGATTCACCTCTGGGAACTCGTCATGCATTTATGTGTCATCCACCAATTGAGACACTACAGAAAATAGGATGAGAGTTGACATTTTGGGCTGTGAATTTGAATCACAAGAGACAAGCCAGGTCTTTTCATTCATGTTTCTGTCTGTATGCCCATTTCCTTTTCTTAAAAGCTTTTAAAAAATAATATTTATGTAACTTTATAAAAAATTCCAACACATTTATTTAACAAGTGTTTTTAAAGCATCTGCTATGCAGTGAATACTCAAAGCTCCTGCCCTGGTGGGGGACTTACAATCAAGATGGAGGGACAGAACCTAGGGGCAGGACAGGAATAAAGACGCAGACATAGAGAATGGACTTGAGGACACGGGGAGGGGGAAGGGTAAGCTGGGACAAAGTGAGAGAGTGGCATGGACATATATACACTACCAAATGTAAAACCGATAGCTAGTGGGAAACAGCCACATAGCACAGGGAGATCAGCTCAGTGCTTTGTGACCACCTAGAGGGGTGGGAGGGAGACACAAGAGGGAAGAGATATGGGGATATATGTATATGTATAGGTGATTCACTTTGTTATGAAGCAGAAACCAACACACCACTGTAAAGCAATTATAGTCCAATAAAGATGTTAAAAAAAAGATGGAGGGATATACATAGTAAAACAATGAAGAAATAAATACATGATATGTCAGGTAATAGTAAGAGCTATGGAGAACAAGAAAGCAGGGTTTTGTGGTTGTTATTTTATGTAGGTGGTCAGGGAGACCTCACCAAAAAGGTAACATTTGAGCAGAGGTCTCAAGGAAGTGAAGGAGGCAACCGTGAATCTGTCTAGGGGGGAAGAGTGTTCCAGGCAAAGGAAGCAGCAAGTGCAAAGGCCCTGAGGCCAGTACTCAAGGAGCAGCAAGGAGACTGGTGTGGTTGGAGTGAAGTGACCCAAGTAGGTGAGGAAAAAGCCAGTAGAAGATGAAATCAGAGAGGAGATGGGGGTGGGGCAGCTCATGGAGGACTTTGTACTTTTAGGAGAAATGGAAGCCTATTAGAGGGTTTTGAGCAGAGGAGTGATACGATTTAACTTATATTTCTAAAGGTTCATCTGCTGAGAATAGACTGTAGTGGGGAGTATAGAGGGATACAAGTTGAGAAGCTCTTGTAGGAATCCAGGTGAGATATGGTGGCTTGGACCAGACTGTGGAAGAGGTGAGAAGTGGCTAGATTTGGGATGTATTTCGAGGGTAGAGGATTTGTTGTGGGACTAGATGTGAGTTGTTCAAGAAATAGAGGAGTTAAGGATGACTGTAAGATTCTTAACCAGACCTTAAGGAAGAAGACGTTGCCATTTACCAAAATGGGATGGATAAGAAGGAACTGGTTTGGGGGAGAATTTTGGAGTTCAGTTTTAGACATGTTTCAGGTGCCTATTGGAAATCCAACTGGATACGTCATAAAAAGTAAAGGTGACTTTTACTTTTTTTACTGGAGAAATGCAAAAAACTGAAAGTCCCTCATTCCCACTTTCCTCATCCCTCTCTTGAGATGGAAGAGTTGTTTGTGGTTTGGTGGCATCCTGCACAACTATGTGCCCGCAGACACGTGTGTCCATGGATTTGTGTTACTTAATACCTCCTGATAATACCTTTACTGTTTCCACACACAGAGTCTGTGAGTCCTGAGAGCTCCCCTTCTCAACCTTCTCGGTGCCCCTCTACCCCAGCCCTTCAATCTCATACGTTTTGCCTTTCCCTTCTAGGAGGAGATTGTGTTGCGCTATTACCCCAAACTCAAGGCAACCATGGGATACCCCCAGAACTGGGGCCGGTTCCAGAACCGTGTAAACCTGGTGGGGGACACTTCCCGCAACGATGGCTCCATTATGCTCCACAGAGTGAAGGAGTCTGATGGAGGAAGCTACACCTGCAGTATCCACCTGGGGAACCTGACAGTCAGGAAAACCACTGTGCTGCACGTGATCCTGAAAGAGCCTCGAAGTATCTAACATTTGGTTGGAGAGGGAGGAGGGACCTCATAGCTGGTAGGCAGGACCAGGGCCAGGACCAGGGTGAGGCTGGAGAGGCTTCTAGGGTGCAAAATTTAAGGAGGCATCACTCTCAGGTGCTGTACTTGCCTGACCCTGATAAGCCCAGCACTTATCAAGCACTTGTACCCTGTACTTGCATGACCTTGAGAGTGATACCTCCTTAAATTTGGTGCCCTATGCACCTTACTTGCCTCACCCTAGTTCTTCCCTGCTGGCAGGTCAAGGAAAAAAAAGCTAATATTGAGTGAACACCACCCCTCTGCCAGACCTCACTCATCATTAGTGTAATATACTAAGTTAAAGGTACAGGAGCTCAGAGATGGATTGGAGTTGCTTTGACTTGGCTTCACGGGAGATGCTCTATGTTCTGTAGTGGAAAGGAAGATGACCCCGAGCTGGTGAGAGACAGCAAAGAACAGAGAGAAAACAGGAAGGGGTCAGAACCAAAAATAGAGGGGTTTTCTGATCAAAGATTCTGTATTCTGGCGAAACACTGTGTATTAAGGCCATTGGTGTGTAGGAGAGTAAAGACTCAATTGTGCTGACTGATAGAGGTTGATAAGTGAGGAGTTCAATAAACCATAACCCAGTTAACAGTCAGGATGTGGCCTGTGGACTTTGCCTTTTGCTAGGGACCCAGGGGTTGTCTGTGGTTGGTTGCGGGCAGGGATAGAGGTGAGCGTGCAACACACTGCAGTACCTCTGGCCAGAGACTTAAGTCTATGGAGGCGCCTTCTTGCCAATAGCAAAGAATCTCAGCTGGAGAGGGAAGCAGACAGATGGCTTTCTTCACTCTCAGAAGTCTTAGCTCCACTTCACAGAGAAAATAGAAGCCATTAACGGGAGCTCATTCAACTTTGGAGCCCTTCCCGCCCACAAACGGACCTACAACAGCTCCCATCGTCATCCCTGCCCTGCCATCCTGACCTCCCTTCCACCCAGGGCTTACCTGAGCCCCTGTGCTCAGGTGGTGCTCTCTCTTCCTTCTCAGGATCCTCACAGCATGGCTCTTTAAGCCCGTACTTTCCAAGGGCTTCTACCACTCAGCACAAACCTACACTCCACTATTCCTCTTACCTGTGTCCTTGTCTCCTTTAGCTCTCATCCTATATCTTTATTTTTCTTGAAACAGCTTTATTGAGATACAACTCACGTACCTTACAATTTACCCATTTAAAGTGTACACCTTGGTGGTTTTTAGTATATTCCGAGTTGTGCAACCTTCCCCACAATACCTTATGTATTTCTTTCTTTACACAGCCAGATAGCTTGCTAAAGGGCTGGACATGGTGTCTCCTATCTCATCTCCTATTAATTGATAGCACACTGCATTCAGGCTTCTGCTTTTACCTCTACTCTAGCGTAGATCACCAATGGTACTCTAATGGCACATCCTTTACCTTCTCTACCTCAGTAGTGTTGAACACCATGTTCTATATACATTCAATATATTCTGTGTTAGATACAACTTTATCTGTCTGCCTATCTATCTATCTATCTCTATGTATTATATGAACTCCACCCAAACAGTCCACAAATACTCAAATACAGCATATCCAAAGCTACCCCTCTCACCTCTCCCCAGCCCATCTCTTCAACCTCAGTTAATGCCACCACCATCTACACAGTTATCCAACTGGATGCCTGGGAGTTGTACTTGATTCTTCCCTTTCCCATAACCCCCAGTCTAACAAGTCAACAAGTCCTGTCATTTCTACTACTGACTTAAAAAAATATATATCTTTATTGGAGTATAACTGCTTTACAATGTTGTGTTAGTTTCTGCTGTACAATAAATTGAATCAGCTACATGTATACATATAACCGCATATACCCTCCCTCTTGAGCCTCCCTCCCACCCTCCCTATCCCACCCCTCTAGGTCATCACAAAGCATTGAGCTGATCTCCCTGTTCTATGCGGCAGCTTCCCACTAGCCATCCATTTTACATTTGGTAGTGTATATATGTCGATGCTACTCTCTCACTTCATCCCAGCTTCCCCTTCCTCCACTGTGTCTTCAAATCTGTTCCCTACGTCTGCGTCTTTATTTCTGCCCTGCCGCTAGGTTCATCATACCTTTTTTTTTTTAGATTCCATATATGTGCATTAGCAACCCGTATTTGCTTTTCTCTTTCTGACTTACTTCACTCTGTATGACAGACTCTAGGTCCATCCACCTCATTACAGATAATTCAGTTTCGTTCCTTTTTATGGCTGTCTACTACTGACTGGATCTGCCTTCTTTCTCATCTGTCACCACCACCTTATTCTGGCTGTCTCATCCCTGTCTTGGACTGTAGGCCTCTAACAAGTCTCTGCTTTCATTCTCAGTCACTACCCCTCATTCTCCATGCAGCTCTGAGTGCCATCTTTCTCAGTAACAAATCTCAACTGCTTAATAATCTCTCAATGTCTTCTCCATTGCCTACGGAAAAAAATCCAAACTCCTCATTGAGATAATCAAGGTCCGGCATGACTTAGATCCTGTTATTTATCCAGCCTCATTCCCCACCACACCGACAAACACAACCTTTGAACCAGACCCATGGAACTCTTGCTAGTTTCTAAAAGCACCATCCTGTCACCTAAAAGCACCTAAGAGCTCCAGACCTTGGGTATAAGGTCCCTACCATCCTTCCCCATACTGTTTGCCAAAAAAACCTTGATGTTTCCTTTAAGACTCAACTTAAACTCTTAAACTTTTGCTGACAAATTCTCAGGTTCTGCTCCCCATAGAATTGGGTACCCTTTTCTCTACGCTGCTCTGTACTCTATATGGACTGCTCTCAAAGCATCTATAAGCAGTCTGTGGTTTTCTGTTTACATTGTCTCTCTCCTTGAAGGCAGGGACCATGCACTATTTGTCTTTGTATCTTCTGTGCCTAGTGATATCTGGCACCCAGGAGGTGTTTGATGTGTATGTTCAGATTGAACTGAGGAAATGAGTGAAGGGTGCCATAAGGGTGGAAGTGCTTTCCTTTGTATCATGACTATGGGGCTGAGTGTTGTAGATCAGGCTCTAACATGTCTGTTATTTCTGTCATTTGGTAAACCACATTTTAAGATAGAATTATTAATGTGAAAGGAAACTCTACTGTAGGTGAGGTGATATTCTCTTTTCCCACCGACCTTAGTCTACATTTTAACGGTAAGCGGGGGCGGGTGTGTGTGTGTGTGTGTGTCAGCGGACTTTGGTTCTCAATCTAATGGGGACAGCTGGAGTCCTAGTGTTTCAACATGGAGTGGAGTCTCACCTTCTCCCACTTCTGACGTGGCTGTTGCTACTTGGTCTAGAACTGGTGAGGCTCCCAGCTCTTTTCTGGAATATTGAGGCCCTGTCATTACTTTTCTCCTTTCCCAAGCATCGCTGACCTCAGTAACCCTCAGACCTGAGACCCTGGGCGGTAATCAGCTGGTGATCATTGTGGGGATTATCTGCACCACTATCCTGCTGCTTCCTGTTCTGATATTGATTGTGAAGAGGACCTATGGGAATAAGAGGTACAGGGCTGCTCCCATCTCTTGGGCTGGGGGGCTGGAGATGCTTCTAGCCTGAAGTGGAAGAGAGTGATAAGGCTCTAAGTGTGCCATTTTCACAGAAGGGGGTGTTTTAAACCAGAATCACCTGTGGTTACCACATTAGACGTCATCGTATAGTAACCCCACCCCCTTTGCTCACTGTTATCCTGAAAGGCCTTACACATTCCCACACCATCCTCATTTTACAAAGATTACAAAGACTTACAAATCTTGGTCCAAGTAGAGCACAATTAAGAGTATAAATCTTATGCAAGAACCATAATGGTGCTATTCAATGCCTGAGAGAAACGATTTTTGAATTATCCACAGTATGTATATACTTCGTAGAGAAGCTCAGATTTTGAGGGTTGTCAGTGGCTTTATCTGAAGGACCACATTTTAATTATGAGAAGCCACTTTTGAATGAATGGCCTCAGGTCCTAAATTATTTATTGTTGAAATGTGTTTTTAAAGGCTTGAAATTCTCCCAGTACCTCAGAAATACACCGATGCTCTGGGCACGGGCACTAGTGTGTCACTGGCTGTTGGCAGGCTCATATCCTTCCGTTTATCCAACTATTGATGAACTATGTTGCTAGGGCAAATGGACTCTCTTTTTGAAATAGTGTCAATGGGCAAGAACCCCCATTAAGACTGAGTAGTGCTGACTTTTGGGACTCCTTTCCCCATGGGACATGTATTATCCAGAAACTGCTTTTGCCTGCTAGGTTTGCCCTTGACTCCCCAGGGGCTCTCTGACTTGGTTTTGAACTTGAAGGTCTTTGCTTTGGGCATGTGGACAGCACTGAACCGAGAGTTAGACAACCTGGCTTCCCTATCAGCTCACTGCCCTGCTCTGGGCCTCAGTTTCCCTCAGAATGAAGAGCAGCATTCCCATGTCTGTCTACTAGTTTATTCTAAAGAAATAGTTGGACGGATGTGCCGAGACTTGTGCATAAACGTGGTTGCTGTAGCAAAGATTATAATTAAAAACTGAAATCATTCTCAGTGCCTGTCAGAAAGGTAATGATTCAAAGAATTGGCATTCCATTCAATGAAATGCCGCATGGCTCTGTATGTAATGATGGAGAAAGATGTCCGAGGAGTAGTATTATACAATATATAGTATGATCTCATTTTAATAAAAAAGCACATTATATAATTCTCTCTCCAGCAGCATATATACTAAATATATTTTGTGTGAGTATACTTATGCTTGCATTGAGTGAGGTTTGGAAGGATAATTCTAAAATATTAATAGTGCTATTTGGGATAAAAGAAAATGTGGGTCCTAGGAGGGTAGGGGGTTTTTACTGGAACATCGACTTCAGACTGTCTACATTTCTGTATTATTTGAGTTATTTTACAATCAGAGCATACAACTTTATAATCAGAAAATATGATTAAAATATTTCTACTCTGAGACAAAAAAATATACATTCCTTTCTAGCTTTAACCCTGGTTGTTGTTGTTGTTATTTTTCTTTTTCCGCTCCACCTTAGGCCAAAATAGGAAAAAAAGGAAGCCTATTTAGTGGCAAATGCAGAAGCCAGATGGTCAAGCGATCAAAGGCCAAGGGCAGGGAAGGGGCCAGAGCTCCCAGCCCTGGGTGTTTGAGGGGATAATTCTGCTTGGCCTCCTCCCTGGAAGAAAGAAGCCGGAAGCCTTTGAACTGGTGTCTCGCTGAGCTTTTGCTGCTCCCTGCTGGCTCAGCTGCATCTCCCCAGTCCTCGGAACTGTTAAAATCAAATCCCATGGCCCCTCTCTATTAATTCACTTAAAATTGTTATGGGCAGAAAACTTGTTAGTGTGACAATAGAGAGGTTGAAGGTGTCGTTCAGCCTAAACTATCTCCAGATGCCTTTCTGCTCTCGGTGAAAGAGATGCATCTCTCAGGTCTCAAGCGGAGCTGGGTAGCGTGGGCTGTAGGTGTCTGGGAGTAGTTCCTAACCTGGGGTCTCTCTCTTCATAAAACTCTGTGTGGTCTCATGTTGTCACCCTTGAACATACGGTGCTGGCTGGGTAATTCCACGTGCTTTTCATGCCTTTGCAGTTCAGTAACTTCCACGACCTTGGTCAAAAGCCTGGAGAACACAAAGAAGGCAAATCCAGAGGTAAGAGAAGAACTCTGCCATTTTGCTGCTGTGCTCAGTGAGGGCAAGGCGGAGACTGCTCCAGGATCCAGGTGGTGTGAACTGTGTCTCACTCCTCGTTATGTCTCGGCGCATCCAGTGCCTGGCACAGAGCAGCGGCTCAGGAAATCTCCATCACTGCAATGAGTCCCTGGGAGAGTGAGTGGCGTGGGGCGGACAGGGCCAGTCCAGCAGCCCAGTACATCCTTGGAGGGCCCTGGGAAAGTCCCAGTTCAAGCCCAGCTCTGCCACCTCCCTGAGCCTCAGTTTTCTCATCAGTAAAATGAGTTTAAGGACAAACATATTTGCCCCGTTGTAAGGTTCAAATAACATGATGGTAGGCAAGTGCTTTGTAATCGATGAGGCACTGTATCAATATAAAGGATGATTATGATCCATTCCAGAGTTAAGTGAAGGAGTTAACTGTTCAGATTAAATATTCGGGGACCTTTACAAAGAGAGGCTCAAGAACTTTTTCAACCATATTAGTTGTGATAAATAATTGCTACCAGGGACTGAGAAATGGATTAGTTTCCTTGAACTCTTTTTTTCCCCTTTTGTTCTTTCTTTTCTTCCCTCCTCCTTCCCTTCTTCCCCCTCCCTCCCTCTTTTCTTCCCCCCTTCCTTCCTTCCTCCCTCCCTCCATCTCTCTCTCTTTCTCTCGCTCTCTTTCTTTCCTTTGAAAAATTCCTCTTATCATATTTACTTTTCCATCTTTTGGGCTGTTTGTGACCCAAGAGTAGGATTTTCTCACAACATAGTGCAGGGGACTCCGGAAGTCCAAGGCTTTGTCAATGGATGATGTCACTTCTCCAAAGAGTGACGGGAATGGGAATCACGAAGTACCTCTGACCTCACAGATGTGAAGGTCAGTGAGGGCTGTTCCTGGCATATAAACCCTCTGGAAGAGATGATGACAGTTAGCTGCTGATGAATGCCGTCCTGCCATGACTCTAATTAGGAGGAAATAATCACAAAGTACAAATAACTTGGCAAGATAAGAATTTTCTGCTGCTACCTCAATGCCCATCCAAACAAAGATGTTTGATTTTTTTTTTTTTTTGGCCACGCCATGCAGCACGTGGGATCTTAGTTCCCTGACCAGGGAGCGAACCCGTGCCCCCTGCATTAGGAGCGTGCAGTCTTAACCACTGGACCGCCAGTGAAGTCCCAGATGTTTGACTTTTGAACCAAAGAATTTGGTTCTTAAGATAGTGCTCTTTGCTGATGAGCTAATTTTCTTAATTTCCAGGAAGTCTGAGGACTGGATTATCGTGACCTATGATAATTCTCTAGCTCTTAGTAACCCTCTGACCTACTGATTTTTGTGGTTGATGCCCTGGAGAACCCCTGTCCCCTTGAAGAGTGGTAGATAGCCTTTTCTCTGGCATGTAAGACTTGTTGAGTTTTAGGAATATTTACATGATTTTCTCCCCTCTAGAAACATATCTACTCCTCAATAACCATGCAAGAGGTGACTGATGAAGAATCAAGTGGGAAGTCAGAGGCCACCTACATGACCATGGTGAGGAATATACTGGGTCCAGCCAAGCCAGGCATCTGGAGGCAGGAAAAGGAGCTGGGAAGGATATGGCAAACTCATGGGGGATGCACATTGCTAGGTCCCCTGGGGAGGCCACTTTGCTGAGGGCAGAGATTTTTCTAGGTGGTAGGAAAGGGTGAGAAGCTGAAGCTCTGCTGGGTAGAAAAGTAATATCAAACTTGTCCTTATACCCAATTTCGAGTGTTATGAGTATCTCTAGGGCTGGAGAGGATTGATTTTAGAGGCAAAAGGAAGTGCCTTCATGAGGGTAGGCAAGATCTCTGCCTCATCAGTACAATACTGGTTTAACACAGCATAGTAAAGAGGGGGCTGTAAGATCCTTGCACAAGCATCGTGTCACAAGGGATTGTTTTCCTTCCTTTCAAAAGGTGCCTTCCAACTCTTAGATTTTTAAATTCTATGACTTATTATACCTTGACATAATCTAATTGCCAGCAAGGCTTCATGCTGAATTTCATGTAATAATACAGAGTCTGATTCCTACTTTCTCTTTGCTCAACTCTCCAGGGAAGTCCAGCACCTAGAAAAGACACTGGCTGTGTATTGAGTAGGGGTAAGGACAAAAGGACTGAGCTGTCGAGGGATATGATGCTATTTGTAGACTAACGATAGGCACCCCAGCCGTGGAGGGAGCCGTGTTCTGCTGGGTTCAGGAAGGCTGGCCTCCTCTGTTTATAGGATGATGGCTTGTGTTTGTTCCTGTCACACCAGCGCTAAGGACATATGACTTCCAGATGATTACAGCAGAGAAAGGTTCTGCCAGGGAAGTGTGAGGTCAGAGCCCTTGGCCTGGCTCCACCAAGGGAAACATAAGCTCCCCTCTGAAGTTGAATATAGTCATTCCCCTCCCCCCATCCTTCTCCTGTTATAGCCATGTGGTGCTACAGTAACTGCCAGAACCTCATCCTAGAGACCTGCTGATACAGCTGCACAGTGGCTGCTGCTGAGTGTGTCAGCCACCTGGGTGGTACTGTTTGCAGATAGTCTGTGGGGCAGAGATGACGGAGGAGGGAAAGCCAGCTTCAAAGCCAGCTTCCCCATGTTCACTGCCAGGTGCTTGCGATTTCAACTTTGCAGAAAATGGCACCGCTGTCCCCTTGAAACGGTTTCAATAAAGCGAGTGTGATGAGAGGCCAGGGCCACAAACTCAAAGCCCTTCAGGGGTTGTCAAGTTATCTTAAAACACTATGTACCAAATTAAACAAGCCCGTGGGTGAATTCTGGCCTGCGTACCACTTGTTTGAGACCTCAGGTAGGGAGGTGTTATCTGAAAGAGAGCAGGGTAACAAAGAACCTTTGCTTCTTGATTAAATTTACTTAAATGAAGGGGGCACCATGCCGTGTTCCCTTTCTGAGGCTGTATAGCACAATGGTTAAGATCACAGGCTTTGGAGTTGGACATACCAGGGTCCAAATCTTTACCCTGACTTAGAAGCTAGCTCAATCTTAGGCAGGTAACTTAGCTTCTCTGAACTTCAGTTTCCTAATCCTTAATGGGAATAATAAAACCTATCTCTCGGGTGGTGAGGATCAAATGAGATAGTGCATGTGAAATTCAGAATTGGGCCAGACAGATGGAAAGAGCTCAATAAATGGTAACTATTATGATTGAAATGTTTCTTACAAATGTGCTTTGTTTCTCTCTCCCCACAGCACCCAGTTTGGCCTTCTCTGAGGTCAGCACCAACTAGCCCATCTGACAAAAAGTCAGATGGGGGAATGCCAAGGACAGAGCAAGCCTTTTGAAAAGAAGGGGGAGTTCCCTTTGCCCTTGGCCGTGGCACAGACTCTCTTTCCCTGGCCGTGACACAGACTCTCGTTCCCTTGTGTCCTGAGTCCATGTCAGACCCCCTGCCCTCCAAGTCCTCCTCCGGCCTCATTGCTTGGGCAAAGGGCTGAAGATGGAGGGCTTGAAGCTTGGCAGAGAGACGGGACAGCTCTGGGGGAACAGGCCCTGATTAGGGGGAGCATGGACTTGGTCCCTCTGGAGAGGGACACTGGCCCTGGGGACCCTGACTGAGCTGCCCCAGTGGCCGCAAGCATCCCATCAGGTCAGACCCTCTGCTTGGACGGTGCTCTTTGTGGATGGTTACAGGGAAGAATCACAGAGATAAAAAGCAACCCAAATGATTTCTTTGGCCAATTATCCCTAAATAAATGCAGTCTGTGGAAATCATCCTGTGTTTCTACCCTGGCTGAGGGGCAAGTGGAGTCTTGGTGAGGAATCTATGGTCTGGAACTCCTGAAACAATTGAAGTGACTGGAGGAAAGCCGTGCTGTGACTTACACACTGGGCACTGGTTTGAGGCCTGGGAAAGTTTTGAGGGGGTGAATGGGGTTGGAAGTGGGGTATGAATGCAGCTCTTTGATTTAACGCAGTGCTTCTTGATTCTGGCTGGGTATCAGAGTGGCTGGTGGCTCTTTGCTGGGCTCCACCAGAGGTGTTCTGGTTTGGAATTCATGGGTGGAGCTGGGGCACTTGCCTTTTACAAAAGTGACGCTCATGTGTCGCCAAAGTGGACAGCCACTGGTTTAACTCTTGGTCTGAAATGTGAGGCTCCCTTACCTTTAGGTTGCTATTGTAAGATTTAATGAGGTTAGTTTTTAAAATCCTTTGGTTCTGAACTCCTGTTTCTCGTCTGGGCCCAGCTCAGATCTCCTCATCTTTATTCCCACAGGGCCTTCCCCATTCTCTGCATCCCACTTTTCCCTCTTAGCCATTCAGGGCCTGGGTAAAGAGCAGGTCTTTTGTGGGTCTCTGATTTCTGATCCAATCTTAAGTGAGCTACATTTTTAAAAATTGGAGTATAGTTGCTTTACAATGTTGTGTTAGTTTCTGCTGTACAGCAAAGTGAATAAGCCACATGTATACCTATATCCCCTCTTGGATTTCCTTCCCATTTAGGTCACCACAGAATACTGAGTAGAGCTCCCTGTGCTATACATTCTATTCTCATTAGTTATCTATTTTACACATGGTAGTGTATATATGTCAATCCCACTCTCCCAATCCATCCCACCCTTGTTTCCCGCCTTGGTATCCATACGTTTATTCTCTACATCTGCATCTCTATTTCTGCTTTGCAAATAAGTTCATCTATACCATTTTTCTAGACTCCACATATATGCATTAATACACAATATTTGTTTTTCTCTTTCTGACTTACTTCACCCTCTATGACAGTCTCTAGGTCCATACACGTCTCTCCAAGTGACCCAGTTTTGTTCCATTTTATGGCTGAGTAGTATTCCATTGTATATATGTACCACATCTTCTTTATCCATTGCTCTGTTGATGGACATTTAGGTTGTTTCCATGTCCTGGCTATTGTAAATAGTGCTGCAATGAACATTGGGGTGCACGTATCTTTTTGAATTATGGTTTTCTTTGGATATATGCCCAGGAGTGGGATTGTTGGGTCATATGGTAGTTCAATTTTTAGTTTTTTAAGGAACCTCCATACTGTTCTCCATAGTGGCTGTATCAATTTATATTCCCACCAACAGTGTAAGAGGGTTCCCTTTTCTCCACACCCGCTCCAGCATTTACTGTTTGTAGATTTTTTGATGATGGCCATTCTGACTGGTGTGAGGTGATACCTCATTGTAGTTTTGATTTGCATTTCTCTAATTATTAGTGATGTTGAGCATCTTTTAACGTGTTTGTTGCCCATCTGTATGTCTTCTTTGGAGCAATGTCTATTTAGGTCTTCTGCCCATTTTTTGATTGGGTTGTTTGTTTTTTTGATATTGAGCTGCATGAGCTGTTATGTTTTGGAGATTAATCCCTTGTCCGTTGATTCATTTGAAAATATTTTCTCCCTTTCTGAGGGTTGTCTTTTTGTCTTGTTTATGGTTGCCTTTGTTGTGCAAAAGCTTTGAAGTTTCATTAGGTCCCATTTGTTTATTTTTCTTTTTATTTTCATTACCCTAGGAGGTGGGTCGGAAAAAGATCTTGCTGCGATTTATGTCGAAGGGTGTTCCGCCTGTGTTTTCCTCTAAGGGATTTATAGTGTCAGGCCTTAGCTTTAGGTCTTTAATTCATTTTGAGTTTGTTTATTTATTTATTTATTTTTTATAATGGGTTTTCTAAATTTAGATTTTTTTTTAAACATCTTTATTGGAGTATAATTGCTTTACAGTGGTGTGTTAGTTTCTGCTTTATAACAAAGTGAATCAGCTATACATATAAATGTATTCCCATATCTCTTCCCTCTTGCGTCTCCCTCCCTCCCACCCTCCCTATCCCACCCCTCTAGGTGGTCACAAAGCACCGAGCTGATCTCCCTGTGCTATGCGGCTGCTTCCCACTAGCTATCGGTTTTACATTTGGTAGTGCATATATGTACATGCCACTCTCTCACTTGGTCCCAGCTTACCCTTCCCCCTTCCCGTATCCTCAAGTCCATTCTCTAGTAGGTCTGTGTCTTTATTCCCGTCCTGCCCCTACGTTCTTCATGACCATTTTTTTTTTTTTTACATTCCATATATATGTGTTAGCATACAGTATTTGATTTTCTCTTTCTGACTTACTTCGCTCTGTATGACAGACACTAGGTCCATCCACCTCACTATAAATAACTCAATTTCGTTTCTTTTTATGGCTGAGTAATATTCCATTGCATATATGTGCCACATCTTCTTTATCCATGCATCTGTCGATGGACACTTAGGGTGCTTCCATGTCCTGGCTATTGTAAATAGAGCTGCAATGAACATTGTGGTACATGACTCTTTTTGAATTATGGTTTTCTCAGGGTATATGCCCAGTAATGGGATTGCTGGGTCATATGGTAGTTCTATTTTTAGTTTTTTAAGGAACCTCCATACTGTTCTCCATAGTGGCTGTATCAATTTACATTCCCACCAACAGTGCAAGAAGGTTCCCTTTTCTCCACACCCTCTCCAGCATTTATTGTTTGCAGATTTTTTGATGATGGCCATTCTAACTGGTGTGAGGTGATACCTCATTGTAGTTTTGATTTGCATGTCTCTAATGATTAGTGATGTTGAGCATCCTTTCACGTGTTTGTTGGCAATCTGTATATCTTCTTTGGAGAAATGTCTATTTAGGTCTTCTGCCCATTTTTGGATTGGGTTGTTTGTTTTTTGCTATTGAGCTGCATGAGCTGCTTGTAAAGTTTGGAGATTAATCCTTTGTCAGTTGCTTCATTTGCAAATATTTTCTCCCATTCTGAGGGTTGTCTTTTCGTCTTGTTTATGGTTTCCTTTGCTGTGCAAAAGCTTTTAAGTTTCATTAGGTCCCATTTGTTTATTTTTGTTTTTATTTCCATTTCTCTAGGAGGTGGGTCAAAAAGGATCTTGCTGTGATTTATGTCATAGAGTGTTCTGCCTATGTTTTCCTCTAAGAGTTTTATAGTGTTTGGCCTTACATTTAGGTCTTTAGCCATTTTGAGTTTTTTTTTGTGTATAGTGTTAGGAAGTGTTCTAATTTCATTCTTTTACATGTAGCTGTAAGTGGAGCTACATTTTTGAAGGGTTTCCTTAAATCTGCAAATATCAAGAACCCTCTATAACACACTCATCATTAACTTTCTCTTTTACCAAAGGCTCTCAGGTCTCCACTTGGAGGCCTGAAGCCTCTTTTTGTTCAGCCATGGCTAAGAGTCATTAAATGTTTCCTTCTCACCTGTCAGCTCTCAATAAGGAGGATGTCAATAATTTACAGTATGTGGATTGAAGGCAATAGCCTGTCCAAGACATACCAGAGAGGGGACACGTGTTGACATGATAAGGAGAGGGGGGAGGAGGAGTCTTTCATATACTAAGAGTTCATGGGAAGGAAGTGTTTTCATTTCTGGGCTATAAGGTAACATGCTCTCCTGGGCTAAGGGGCTCTTTTCCACTTCCTCAATTATTGTTTTCATAGGATGATGACCTTCATGATACCGAGTGAGATGGATGGATGGTGATTGTACATCTGTTGCTCTGGGTGGAAGGGGATACTTGGGATAAGAGCTGGAGGGTGGGCTGGGCAGCTTCTCCATACGTTGCTTCCTGCAGAGGGTGCTCTCCCCCGGGAAGTGTGGGCATGCCCCTCCAGAGTTTGACTTGCCCACATCAAATCTGAATTTGATTCATCCAAGGTTTGGCTTCCATTCTAAGGAGGGGGAAGAGGAAGCCCACCTCTCTCCCACAGGCCTACCTCTCCGCAAGTCTTCCTCTTATACACAGGCATGGAGTCAAAGTTGAGAGTGCAAGTCCACAGCTGTCAAATATAATTTTGCCCCAAACCAAAATAGCCCTGCAGGGGACCATGGAAAAGACCTGCTTGCTCCCTCATGCCCTTTGCCTAGGGGTGGTTGTCTACTAAATCCAGGGCCATGAAGGCATATGGCGTAGGGAATGGCTTCAAGGTCAAATAGGCCTGGTTTAAATCTTGCCTCTGCCTCTTACTCTCTCTTCAGTATTGCAAAGTTTATGTCAATTCTTTGAGGCTATTTCCCAGATAGAAAATATATTGTGGGGACTAAATGAGGTCAGTTAGGGGCTAGAGCCTGGTCTGGGCCCTCCATCCTCTTCCAGTGTGTTTCCCCCAGTGGATTTGTCTTCTGCTGATTCAGTCCCCATCTCCCATTAATTTTTATTTCTATGGGCAGGAAGCCATTGCAGCCCTAAATACCTAAGTCCCTCTTCCCATTCAAAGAAAGAGTTAGGAAGCTGATCTCAGGGAAGGGCTTTGCATAGCTCCAAGGGGTGACATTCTGAAGGGTATGAAACCTGCTGGAGATGGAGCAAGCTGGATCTCCTGGTAGATCCAAGCAGTTTTGTTACTCAAATTTGTAGTATTTTAAGTCTCTAGGACACCAGATACTCCCACATTCAAAGGCTTCCAGAAGCAAGCAGGCTTTTGCCAACAGAAAGCAGCATAAGGGTAGGGGGGGTGGGGCCACCCAAGAATAATGGATAATCTGGCACTGTCAGAGTTTGGCTATTGGAATTGAAAACAGTTCAGCCTGTCTGTCCACTGCGGACCTGCAGAAGATGTGCGTCCTATTAAAGGCTGCAGCCTTCCGCCAGCCCTTTGGTCTTTTGTTTCTCTTTGCCACCCCACTCTCTCTCCTTTTGGCTAGCCCATATGCTTGCATGTCTATACAGGCAATTTTTTTTTATAAAACACGAGCTCTCTCTCTCTCTCTCTCTGTGTGTGGTGTGTGTGTGTGTGTGTGTGTGTGTGTGTGTGTGTGTGTGTGTGGAAGGGGTCACACTGCCACTGATTTGGCTCAGTTGCTTAGACCCAAAGAACCTTAGGCTGCAAGTTTTATCCAAACACAGACCAGTTATCTTCTCACTAAGAATAAACAAAGTTTCTCAAGACTCCTGACCTTTTGTCCTGGCCAACTGGTTTGCAAATGTGGTTTGATCTTCCTCAAGGGAGATCAGGCGATCCATTACCACTTCTGTAAAGCCCAACTTTCAAAACACCCCTTCTTTATCAAAAAGTCAGGGAACTTGAAGTTTTCACAGAAAGCTAAACCCTTTCTTATTTCATAGATGGTGAGAGCAATAGTGATTTACTTGTCCCAGAACTTTCAAAGCCCTTGTCTGAACTCCACGTCATATGTTCATGGCCTTCTGAGGTTGGGTGCCATCTTGTCTACCCATCCACATCTCTGTCTTTTTTTTTTTTCCATGGCAGGAACCCTCTGCTCCATATACCTTTATCTTTTGTGCTTCTGAGCCTTTGCTCTTGGTGTTCCCCTGCCTGGAATTCCCTTTTCCTTCTTGCCTGCCCAAGTCAACATCCCTTCAAGGCCCTGCTTGAGTCTCGCCTGGGTGATCTCCTATTTCTCACATCTTCCTAGATGTCTCTACACTTACCAGATTTTATCTTCTGATGTTCTCTAATTGTTTCATGGGTGTGAGGCTTTCTTTTCTGCGAGAGATCTTAAACTCTTAGAGATCCTGTTTAGGTCTTTTCTGTGAGCTTTGCAGCATCTGACCCCATGTGGGACAGTCCCTTGTTGAATGGAATTCCTAGGGTGTGGAGTGGCTGGACCTGGCTCCCAGTCCTGGTTCTACCACACTTTGGCTGTGAAAGGTCAGGCTGATGGAGTTTCTGCTCTTTCCCCAGATGTAAAATAGACATTCATTCATTCATTTTCACCTGCTCAGGGACCAGTAGTGGCCCAGCACAAACTAAAAAGAATAAGACACAACCCCTGTCTTTAAGAAGCTACAGTCTAGTTGGGGAGATAAGATGTATAAACAAAAAATGACAATACTCCCTGACTCGGGCAACCCAGGTGTACTGTAGATGGGAATTGATACATTTGTCTCCCTATTTAGAAGGTAAGCTCTCAAAGGGTGAGCTGTATATCACTCGTTTCTGGGTCTCTGGTTTCTAGCCTAGTGTCTGGCACGTAGGGGACATTAAATAGATATTTGAGTTTGTTGACTGAGGGAATTGATAAATGAGTGAATGGACCCAGGGTCACAGCAGCAGAGAGGAGAGGTATGTAGGTACGACAAAGAAGGGGTTACTTTGTAGCAGATTTTTGAAGAAGGGCTAGGAGCTGGCTGAGTAGACAAGGGAGGAAGGGCATTCCTAGAAGAGGAAACTGCAAAGGCAGAGACACCATGATGTGAAACCCTATGCGGGGTAAGATAAACCTTGCCTGGTGTGGAATGGCTTGGGAAGGGCCCAGGCAGAGGAGAGAGGTGAGTGAGATTGTTATCCCTGAGCAGGCCTCCGGTTGCTCTGCCCATTTACCCCTAAGTTTGTTCCTGCTTGCCGGTGCCTTCTCCCCAACCCCGCAAACCTGGCCTCTGCATTGCCCCTTGCTCCTGGGATGCAAACCTTTTAGTATTAGCTAAAGGTGTTACTTCTCAAACTTTACTGTGCTCAAGAAACACCTAAAGATCTTGTTAAAAATGCAGATTCTGATTCTTTGGGTCTGAGGTGGGGCCTGTGACTGTACATTTCGAAGGATATCCCAGGTGATGCTGAGGATGCTGGTCCAGTAGGGCAGTGGTACCTAGGGAGGCTCTTTGTAGCTTCAACCACGAATTCCAAAGACAAAAGGAAACTACCTTCCTTTAGATTATTTGTAACAGTCTTCCCCAGCAGGGTAGGTAATTGAGTGTTGTCTAATAAAATCTTCACGGATGAATGGCACTGGGTAGAAATGCCGAAAATAGGGCTTCATTTCCCAAATGGCCAGTCTTCAACAGTGGTGTCTTCTTTCTGCAAAATACCCCTTCACGTTTCTGCTTCCCAGGCTTTTATTGGCTCCTGGGGAAAGCATATTCTTTTGGAGCAAATGGGCATCTGGAGGCCCATGTGAGTTGAGGGGAGGTTCTGGGGTAGCTCTCCTCTTGACTCACCCTGCCAGGGTGTCTCTCCCCTGATCTGGCGCCTTCTGACCCTTGGTCCTGGAGGGCTGAGTTGGACAAAGTCTATAAAGTCATATACTTGATTTCTCTTAGCCAAATTCTGGATTGAGGCAAAGGAACTTCTGGATCCCCTTCTTGTCTCAGATGTCCCCAAAACAGAAGCATCTGGACCCAGTGTGAGACCAAGTGAGCCCGGTAATCAGCTTCCCTGGGCCTCACAGGCACGCTCAGCTGCACTAAGAAAAAGGAGGAGGCCGGCTATGTCAAACCAAAACTCTCGGGCTGACATGGTGCTGCAGACCTGGCCGAGGGGCTGTGTGGGAGCCAGGGCAGGGGCTGGTGCCAATCTATCTCTCCGGGCACACCTGCGAGCCAGGCCACTGCCGACAGCGGAGGAGGCCTGGGGCCTGAGGGTTGTGGCCATCGGAAGACACTTTTTTCCCTAGGCTGCCGCATCTCTTCTTCTCTGATTTTCCTTCCCTTGGGCTGTGAGCTCTGTGAATGCATGAGCCAGCTGCAGCCAGACTCTGGTGAAGTGACAGAGGAACTTTGGCGACAGAGTCTGTGCAAGATCCAGGCATTGACAACCACCTCTGGTGTGGAGAAGCACAGAGGCCTCCTCTCCGCCTTTCTGCCTTTAGCAACTGCCACCCAAATTTGGCCCACTTCACTCCTCCCCAGCCTAGGACAGCCTCAGCGGCCTCAGCTAGATTTTACTGCCTTCACGATGATGTGGACGATGTCTCACTCCTCTCCAAATTCATTCATTCATTCATTCATTCATTCATTCATTCAGGGTGCCCCCCTGCAGCTATGCAGCACCTGTTTATTGAGTGTCTGCTTTGAACCAAGCACTGTGCTGGCCTCTCATTTGGTTCCTCCATGCCCTGCCTCTTAGCACCTTCTTTTACACACACACACACACACACGCACACACACACACACACACACACACGCACACGCAGAGGCCCCTTGCTTCATCTAGTGCAGTCTTCTCTTCCCTGTGTCTCTAAACACCCCAAGGGAAGGTGTCGTGTCTCCTCGCCTTGGCAACAGGTGACGTGGAATACTGGACATGCCCAGTATTTCACACAGACCTCAGTTTGAGTCCTGGCTCTGACTCTGCCCTTAACTATCCTAGGTAACTTGAGTGGGTTAGGCCCTGTCGGCCTCTGTTTCCTCATTGCAATTAAAAAAAGAGAGAGAAGAAATCACCTCTTCCAGGCTTACAATTAAGTACAAACTTTTAAAGACTTGGCACAGAGTTAATGCTCTAAGATGTGGGTGGCTCCCTCCTTGCTGCATCAGTGGCCCATCGCAAGTGTGTAGTGGCTGCATGAGAACCTGTGTTCTCCTCAGATATCTCCCCAGAGGAGTGGGGGTCACCTTATCTGCTTAGGGCCACGTGGCTACTCCACCCCAAGTTCTCCTACTTGTGACACTAGCCTATTGTTTTCTCCCTTTTTCAACATCTGTTGAAACAACCAGTTTCAACATCTGGTCTTGTGTCACCTACCTCCCCCCCACTTTTTTTCTCAGAATATTTTGAAGGAAATTTCAACCATCGTATCATTTCACCTATAAGCACTCCAATGTGTATAATAGATAATGATGTTAAAGAACATAACCACAATTTTTTTTTTTTTGGCCATACCGTGGGGCATGCGGGATAATAATTCCCTGACCAGGGATCGAACTCGCGCCCCCTGCAGTGGAAGCACGGAGTCTTAACCACTGGATGGCCAGGGAAGTCCCAACCACAAAAAATTTTTAACGCCCCCCCCCACCAAATCAAGAATTATTCATTAATATAATCTAACACCCAGTCCATATTTATTTTCTTCCCAATTATCTCAACAATGTCTTTTTTACTGTTGATTTGATTGAATCAGGATTCCCCAAAAGTTCATGTTACAAATGATTGTAAGAGCTCTTAGGTATTTTTACACCAACCTGCTGTTCTGTTTTCAGTGGAAATGCTAGAAAAATGAGGAAGTTCTTACTTTCTGAAAGTCTCCCACCTCACTTCCCTGAACCCTTTTCAAACAAAACAAAAATTAGCTTCTCCTTTTTTGGGTGTTTTTAAATGACAAAAAGAATTCACCTGTCACAGCAGCTTTGAAATAAATGGGTTCCTCAAACAACTTTCCAACTCCAACAATCACCCAAGTGGAGAAGAAAGGCAGACCATGCTTTAGTTCTGGTTTTGGAGGGTAAAAATTTCCGAGGAACTTTACTCTTTGCAGACAGAGTTTTTTATGCCCTCCCACCTCCTTTTTGAAATCCACCAACCACAAAATTTACTCCATCCACTTTTTTCTCTCTCCCTTCCACACTCCCTCTCTCTTTTTAGCAGCAACATACAAGCCGGCCATATTAGAGAGATGGAAATAAAGCTTCCTTAATGTTGTATGTGTCTTTGAAGTACATCTGTGCATTTTTCTTTTAGCATCTAACCATTCCTCCCCTGTTGCCCTCGGCCCCTCAAATCACCTTCTCCCTATCCCACCCGACTAACATCTCAGTCTCTGAAAATGCACAAAGATGCCTGGCTACCTCGCCCTGCCTTCAGTCTCACGGGGCTCAGTCTCTTTTTCTCTTTGGGTAAGTTAGACTGCACAACTGCATGCTCCTGAGGGTCCAGAAGTGCAGCCGCAACAGGAGGAGGATGGGGGCCGGGGGCAGGAAAGAAGACATCGCTTGAGCCTCCCTTCGGCGTTGTCCTTGGGAAGGGAGGCTCGGGGATGGGGGGAGATGTGGCTGGGGACTGCATAACGCTGGGACGACTTGGTCGCAGAAATGTTGGGTCAGGGGATCTGAGTGTTCCTCGGAGGTGTCAATTGTCAAGTGGGTGATTTTTCTTTGGATTTCCCTGAAATGGACGTATGTGGGGCTGGGGGCCGAGGGTAGGCTGATGTGCAGAGCCTCTTCGTGGATTTTTTCTTTTAGCTGCTACAAATCTCCTGGGACTTAATGCTCCCTTAAGGGGCTTCTTCTGTGAACCTTGATCTTTGGAATCTGGTGGATTTAGGATGTCAGAAAAGAGTGTACGGGGGAGTAGAGGGGCAGAAACTTGAGTCTGGGTCTGGCTTCCCGGAAATCTGTACCACCGATTTGTTGCAGTGTGTGGAGGCGTAGGTGGGAAGCAGGCTTGAGGAGTGATCTCTGCATTGGGAAGAGAACTGCTGAAGCAGGCACTGATGGAGAAGCTCTCTGGCTTGGGCCAGATGGAGTGGAGGAGGGGTCAGGTGAAGGGATCAGAAAAAAAAAAAAGAAAAAAAGGGAACACATGAGTGTGGTTGTGGCCCTTTGGATCACGTCTCTGAACTGTCCAGCCCCACCTTGCCGACTGTCAAGAGATCCAAATGCTAATTTCATACATGGTCACTTATGGACTTCCTGGTGGGTAGGTGGGCTAGGGAGTCACTTGCAAACCTGCTTTATAGGTAGTTTCCTTCTTGCTCTTAAACTTACTCATTGCTGGCATAGCAATTGAGGATCCAGTCCAACGGCTGTCAGTGGGAATATTCCCCATCACAAAGTTTCTCTCTCCCTCCTTCTCTCCCTCTTTTTCTCTCCTTCTCTGGCATGCTGTGCTGGATATTGGGCTGGAGTGCTAGAGACAGCCCAGGGCCCCTGACAGCCTGCACGATAAGGCCTATGAGCTTTGCTGAGTTACTGAACATATTAACAACAGAGCAGGAGTGTTAGGGAAGCTCAGGCAGTAGAGACAGCATGAGCCTTGGACTCGATTTGGGTTTAAAGCCACCTTTGTCATTTACTTCATACTATCGGCAAGTTACTCCCCTCTGAGCTTCAGTTCTTTCCTGGGTGAACTGGAGAATACCTACTGCCTGGGTTTTTTGTGAGTCTGGCACATAGCAAGTGCTTAATAATAGCTACCGTTTATGAACTCTTTTCACGTGCCCACGCGTTGTGTATCTTGTTTAGTCTTCACGGCAACTGGTAACCGCATGGGGCAGATACATTATGATCCTCACGTTACAGATGAGGAAACAGGCACAGAGAGGTTAAGTAACTTGCCCAATAAGGTCACAGTAGTTTAAGGGGAGCTGAGATTTGAACCCCTGGTTGTCTGACTTCACCCCATTCTTTTTTTTTTTTTAACATCTTTATTGGAGTATAATTGCTTTACAATGGTGTGTTAGTTTCTGCTGTATAACAAAGTGAATCAGCTATACATATACATATATCCCCATATCCCCTCCCTCTTGCGTCTCCCTCCCACCCTCCCTATCCCACCCCTCTAGGTGGTCACAAAGCACCGAGCTGACCTCCCTGTGCTATGCGGCTGCTTCCCACTAGCTATCGGGTTTGGTAGTGCATATATGTACATGCCACTCTCTCACTTTGTCCCAGCTCACCCTTCCCCCTTCCCATACCCTCAAGTCCATTCTCTAGTAGGTCTGTGTCTTTA
This sequence comes from Lipotes vexillifer, assembly GCF_000442215.2. Lineage (NCBI taxonomy): Eukaryota > Metazoa > Chordata > Mammalia > Artiodactyla > Lipotidae > Lipotes > Lipotes vexillifer. The sequence goes on from NW_006783618.1 coordinate 1,348,256, forward strand.
TTCCCGTCCTGCCCCTAGGTTCTTCATGACCATTTTTTTTTTTTTACATTCCATATATATGTGTTAGCATACGGTATTTGATTTTCTCTTTCTGACTTACTTCGCTCTGTATGACAGACTCTAGGTCCATCCACCTCACTATAAATAACTCAATTTCGTTTCTTTTTATGACTGAGTAATATTCCATTGTATATATGTGCCACATCTTCTTTATCCATGCATCTGTCGATGGACACTTAGGGTGCTTCCATGTCCTGTCTATTGTGAATAGAGCTGCAATGAACATTGTGGTACATGACACTTTTTGAATTATGGTTTTCTCAGGGTATATGCCCAGTAGTGGGATTGCTGGGTCGTATGGTAGTTCTATTTTTAGTTTTTTAAGGAACCTCCATACTGTTCTCCATAGTGGCTGTGTCAGCTTACATTCCCACCAACAGTGCAAGAGGGTTCCCTTTTCTCCACACCCTCTCCAGTATTTATCGCTTCTAGATTTTTTGATGATGGCCATTCTGACCAGTGTGAGGTGATACCTCATTGTAGTTTTGATTTGCATGTCTCTAATGATTAGTGATGTTGAGCATCCTTTCACGTGTTTGTTGGCAATCTGTATATCTTCTTTGGAGAAATGTCTATTTAGGTCTTCTGCCCATTTTTGGATTGGGTTGTTTGTTTTTTGCTATTGAGCTGCATGAGCTGCTTGTAAAGTTTGGAGATTAATCCTTTGTCAGTTGCTTCATTTGCAACCCCCTTTGTCAGTTGCTTCATTTGCAACCCCCATTCTGAGGGCTGTCTTTTCATCTTGTTTATGGTTTCCTTTGCTGTGCAAAAGCTTTTAAGTTTCATTAGGTCCCATTTGTTTATTTTTGTTTTTATTTCCATTTCTCTAGGAGGTGGGTCAAAAAGGATCTTGCTGTGATTTATGTCAGAGTATTCTGCCTATGTTTTCCTCTAAGAGTTTGATAGTGTCTGGCTTTACATTTAGGTCTTTAATCCATTTTGAGTGTATTTTTGCTTCACCCCATATTCTTAACCACTGAATTCTATTGCCCCCGATATTTAAGAAATGATGCTGCTATAGTAACAATAATTTGGATCAAAGAATCTTAAGTACAGGCAAAAGAGGGGAGTTGGGTGAGTGACCAGTATGCAAGGAAATGAGGATGGAGGACAGGCAACCTGTTTGGGGAGTTAGGGAGAGCTTCCTGCAGGACGGAGAGCCTTATCTAAGTGAAGAAAGCAAGGGGGCTCGGGGACCAGGACCAGGGTGTGGCTTAGAGAAAGATGGAATCTAGGGTGAAGAGGTCAGGGCATGGGGGCTGTGAGGTAGTGGTGGGAGGAGGCTAAAGCCTCTGCAAGCCTGGATGGGGGGAGGGTGCAGGAGTAGGGGCCTTGAACTTGAACTTGATTGGCGCTGTGATGAGACAGGCCCTGGTACTCTGAGGCCGAGGGCTCAAGTGGACAATGGAACCTTGGTGGTTGTAGCAGCATCAGTCCCCAAGATGGAGGGATGTCCCAAGTGACAAGGGAGGGGACTGAGACAGGGCCTGGGTTTGTGAGGATGACTACAGAGCTGACAAAGGGACAGGGGACAGCTGGCCAACCTGTTGTACACACGACAGAAGCACATGAGACTAGTTTTCAGTTAGAAGCAATCCAAATGATTGGTTTTCCTTAGAGTTTTTCTCAAAACTCTTGGCTCCACGGTCACTGGCCTGGGTACCAAAGTCTGAGTTATGTTAGGTGAGGCTTAGAAAGTGGAGTCTGGTCCTCACTCAACCCCACTGCACACGGACACACGGGGGAAAACGCCTTCCCTTCCCTCTCCAGACTTTTATCGAGTGCCCACTGTGTGTCACATGCTGTTCTGGGTCCAGGGATACCAAGATAAGTAAGAATCAGCTCCCCAGAGCCTCCCGAGGGACTAGGGAACATAAACAAAAAATAGTAATGCAGCATCCCATGTGCTGTTAGCAGCTAACCTTTGGTGGGGGCTGACCATGTGCCAGGCACTGCTGTGAGCTTTATGTTTTAGTATTCAATCCTCACAATGGCTCCAGGGGGTAGGGCCTATTGTTGTCTCCCATTTTACGGATGAGGAAACTGAGGTGCTGGGAGGTGAACCATCTTGCCTAAGATCAGACCACGGTGCTAAAGCGCTGATCTTGGCCACTATGCCATTCTGCCTCCTGGTCTGGAAGTGACAGAAACCTCCCGGTCTGGGGAGAGGGCAGGGGCACTGGAGAAGCTGCCACGGGGGCGATGCCTTGTTAGGTGGGATCTGCGGGGTAAGCAGGAGGGCTCAGGGGCAGCAGGGTGAATGAGCTTTCCAACCTGCAGCAAAAACACGTGCAAAGGCATGGAGGAGTGGAAGAAGGTGGCGTTTTCAGGAAAGTAAGAACTCCGGGGTCACTGGAGTGGAGGAAGCATGAAGGGTTGGGAGCAGGACAGGAAATGAGGCTGGGATGCTGGATGGTCCCAGATGGCAAAGGGCTCAGAAGCCCAGGAGCCTGGATGAGATCCTGAAAGCAGCAGGGAGCCAATGGCGATTGGGGATGAGGGGTAACAAGGACAGGTGCTCTCCTGGCTGCATGGGGGTGGCCTGGCCTGGGAGGGAGACCTGAGGCGGTGGGTCTGAATGGTAAGGCAGCCCGGGAGTTGGGTTGCATGTCACCGTCACCTGGGTGGCAGGGGCTGCCCTGGGACACAACGTGCTCCAAAAGGGTGGGGACTAATTTCTCTGCTTAGACAAACTCTGTTCTTTTTCTTTAACCAAGAAGAAAATTAACCTACCTCATAGGTTGCTGTAGGGTTGGAAAGAGGCATGAAGAGAATTAACTTCTAGTCTCGGTAGGAAATAGTGTTTGACAGGAGATGAGCAAATTTTTGTGATCTCTGCAAGACGGGCCAGTTAGAAAAATATATGACATGGGGCCTGAGGTGCCCAGATACGCCTTAGAGAGAGTGAGGGGCCCTGGCATTGGTGAAGTTTTGTAACTGAGCTCAAAAGCCACATCCTTACGGTACCCTTGTTGAATCATTTCCTTTCTGTGAGTTGGAGATCAGAGACTCAGGCTCCAGACCTGGTCCCAAATGGGACAACCAGGAAGATTGTGAGCCCCCCTTGTATGGAGGTTCCTTTAAGAAGACCATTCCCCTCTGGCCAGCCTGACTGGCTGGGGGCTGACATGGGGGCTGGACCTGCCATGTAGACAGCAGGAGGACTGAGCCCTGGGACCCCTTGGTACAAAAATCACCCCCTCACCCAGCCTCCACCCCTCAACCTGCTGTCTAGAGCCTGGAAGCCTGGCAGCCTGGGTTCCAATCTAGCTTTGTCACTTACCAGCTATGAACTTGGGCTATTCATTTAACTTTTTTGTGCTCCATTTCCCCACCTGGAAAGTGGGGGTGATAATAGGGTTGCTGTATTAAATGAGGTGATATCTGTAGGGTATGTAAACAGTGCCTGGCACACAGTAAGCACCTTGTTGTTACTATGAAGTCCTTTTGTGGCCCTAGCCATGGATTCGGCTAATTTCCCGAAGCAGCAGAGCTCATCAGGAGCCCAGGATTTTGCTCACAGCTCTGTCCTCGTTGCATGATGATTTCCTCATCTTTAATGAGAGCCTGGATTGGTGAAAGGCCTAAGGCCCTTGCCCTGAGCTGGGATGCTGGGAGACCTCAGGCGGAAGTGGGCGCTGTACTGGGAGTCAGGAACCGTGATTTGGGGCCCGGCTTGTCCCTACCTGCTGTGTGTCTCTCTCAGGCCTCACTTTCCTCGTTGGTAAGATGATGGAGCTGGATCTACAGTTCCTGAGGTTCCCCCTGCTTTGGTGACTCCTGTTCCTCTCTCTGCAGCTGGGACTTGACGGTTGACCTCTCCGACCACTAGAGGGCACACGTGTCCGCCTGGTGCCTCTTGCAGGCTGTGCCATAGGGATGCGGGGAAGGACCCGCATTGCACCTCTCAGTCTGCCCCGCTCCTGCTGGCCAGAAAAGGCCCCTCACTCCCCAGGGCCCTGCCCTCCCGCACAGCAGAGTGCTAGCTCCTTCAAGATGGAGGGAGCTCCTGGTAGGGTTCAAATTCTGTCTCTGGAGTGATGCTGTGACCTGGGGCGGGACAGAGGCAGGGATGGGTCAGCCAGATGTGTGGGACCTACTTCCTAATGCCACTTGGAGGCTCCTTTTGCTCAGGTGCCCTGGGAAGGTGCTAGAGAAGCAAGGTGTTCCTGGGGTGTGAGGTAAGCTCAGGACAAGGCCCTGCGGGGCTCCTTCCCTGAAGATACCTCCGCCTCTGCAGAGCGGGGGCGGAGATGGCATTTTCAGCACACCTCCTCCTCGCCTGGCGCTGTGCTCAGTGCTTTCATAACGCTGTGAGAGCGAGGAGATGGGAACTGGGCTTTGTTCTCCTGGGGCTGCCGCTCAGCCTCTCCAGTTCATATTTCCCTGATGAGCACTTCAGCACACCTGGCCTTGCAGGTGGAGCCGTGCGCCTGTCCCTCCATCTAGGGCTGGGTCCTGACCTCCCTGGCCAGCAGTTCAGAGCATCTCCTGTTCTTAAGTCCTGCCTGCTGGCCCTGGCCACTCATCCAAAGGGATGAGCCGAGTGGAAGGGCTTCGCTATCCCTGCTTCCAGGCTGCAGTGCTGCTGTCCCTGGTGTGGGACCCGGCAGCTTTGTACAGTGAAATCTGCAAAACACGAGCCCTGTGCAATCCGGGGGAATACCAAGGGGCTGCCCTGAGGGGTCAGGCTCCAACGCGGCCCTGCCTAAGCCCTTCCTGCTAAGGGGGCAGAACTTGAGGAGAATTTAGGCTACCCTTTGCCTTATTTTTATTTTGTATTTTTTTTTTTGGCTGTGCCTTGAAGCTTGCGGGATCTTAGTTCCCCCATCAGGGATTGAACCCCGGGCCACCGCAGTGAAAGTGCTGAGTCCTAACCACTGGACCGCCAGGGAATTCCCCTACCCTTTTCTTTACATATTTTATCTTATTTAATTATTACCGTAACCCCAGGAGGTAGGTATCATCAGCTGCGTTTTACAGAGGAGGGGCCTGATGCTCAGAACATGGAGGAACTTGCCCATGTTCTCCCAGCCGATAGAAGGCAGAGCTGGGATTGAACCACATCTAATGGGGTCTCTGTGCCTCCTAGCTGATCCCTGCCGTCCCCTAGCGGCTTCTTCTCTCACTCAGAAGAATAGTGTCCTGGTCCTGGCCTAACTCTGGGACCTCGGCTCTCTCCAGTTGCCCGCTTGATCACTCTGCTGGTTGTGCTTCAGATACGTGATGTTCATTCCAACCGCTGGAACTTTCCTCTTGATGTTCTGCTGTCTTGGATTCCTTCAGAATTTCAAATGGCTCACTCCTTCACTTTAGTGGGGGGCCATCTACAGGGCCGCGCTCGGAGCAGCTTTCCCTGACCACCCGATGTCAAACACACCCCGCACCTTGCTTTATTTTTTACGGCCCTTGCCTGTGAATCAATAGCTAAAGTTACATTATTTCTTTCCCCTGTTAATGTCTGTCCCCTTCCCTAGGATGTAAGCTCCATGTTACAGTACCTCTGCCTGCCTCCATCACAGCAATAACCCCTGGGGCCTAGACTGAGTGCCTGGGGCACAGGAGGTGATTTATAAATATTTGGTAAATGAGTGAATGAATGATTGATACTGAGCATTACTGCTTCTCCTTTATAAAGAATATTCATCTTTTGGGATGAGGTTCTGACCATATTGGCAGAGAATTTTAGAATTCAGCCCAGGGCTAGGGTGAGGTGAGTGCAGTGCCTAGGGTGCAAAATTTAAGGAGGTGTTTGCATGAGCCTGAGGGTGGGCACCCCCTTAAATCTTGTGCCCAAGGCTTTCTGCCCCTCTGTGGGCGGGGGTTGGATGGACACTGCAGCTTCAGCTGGGAGGGCTTCGGCTCACTCCCCTCACCCTAGACTCTGCCCTGCTTGGAATGTCAGAGTGGGATGGGCCTTCTCAGGCCGCACACCCAGGGCTCCTGGACCGGGTCCAGGGCTCCCCAGAGGATTCTGCACCCTGCTGTCCCCTGCAGCCTGTATCAGCTCCTTGCTGCGGTGTGTCCAGGCCTGGCATCTCCAAAAGGGACTCCTGTCCTTGTAGACCCATCAGTTGATCCCTTCGAATTGTGCCTATTCTTCTGGGGCATCTCTTCCTTCCCGTTGCTCATCTGCTGTCCCTGCCAGGAGCCTGAGGAAGAGAAGGGGGCTGGGCTGGGCATATGGCTTGACTCTTCCCTGCGGTATAGAGAGCGAGGCCTTCTGAATCTGCATCTGTCCTCAAGGCTGCCTGCCCCCAGGGGACACCGCAGCTTCAGCTGGAAAGGCTTTGGCTCAGCCGAGATGGTTGAAAGTGGTGGGAAGAAGGGGGAACCGAGGCCAGCACCATGCAGCCCCTTGTCCAAGCCATCAGGTGGCCATGACAGGCCTGTGGCAGGACAGCCAGATGGAGGGAAGACTTGAGGCCATCTGTCTGTCCCTGGCTTGACAGATGATGTGCTCTCTCTCCACCCCAAGGGCCACATCAGTTACCGCTTAGGAGCTTTGCCCACCCCACCCCACCCCCTAATTTCAGCCATAAGGGACCCCGCCAGCTGTCCTAGCTCTGCTCTGCTCCCCACCAGGTGCAGAGACTTGCCCCCTCCCTGGCCTTGTCTGCCAGAATCCTCACCAGCTTGTGGCTTTGTCCACAGTGCCACCAGGGAGGAGCATGGAAGTCACAGTACCTACCACCCTCAACGTCCTCAATGGCTCTGATGCCCGCCTGTCCTGCACCTTCAACTCCTGCTACACCGTGAACCACAAACAGTTCTCCCTGAACTGGACTTACCAGGAGTGTAGTAACTGCTCTGAGGAGATGGTGAGTTCTCAGATAGAGGCAGGGGTTGGGGAGGCAGGAGCCCCACAGCGTGAAGCTCCCCTTTCCCACCACCTGCCCCTGCACTGTACCAGGACCCTAGCATACCCTGGTGGGCTATCTGCTCCTGAGGGCATTGGCAGAGGTGTGCTGTCGTGCTTGGGTGGCCCTGGGAGGGTGGCAGAGATCTAGAGGTGACTGCCTCTCTTCCAGGTAGAAGGGGGCGTGGGAGGAGGGGCATCCTGCTGTCCTTGCAGCTCCTTGCTCATCCAGCCCCCTATCTTGTCCCTCGCCTCCTGCCCCCCCAGTTTCTCCAGTTCCGCATGAAGATCATTAATCTGAAGCTGGAGCGGTTCCGAGACCGCGTGGAGTTCTCAGGGAACCCCAGCAAGTACGACGTGTCAGTCACACTGAGAAACGTGCAGCTGGAGGATGAGGGCACCTACAACTGCTACGTCATGAACCCACCCGACCGCCACCGCGGCCACGGCAAGATCTACCTGCAAGTCCTCATGGAAGGTGAAGAGCTGCTGGGGGGGCCCTGCCCATTCCCACCCAGCTACTCTCCAGCAGGACTAGCTGGGGCTCTTTGGGAGAGGCTGTGCCCTCCGGAGGGGCGGGAGCAACAGCATGTGCTGGGTGGAAGGCATCTGTTTTACTCCTTCCCGTCCTTGAGGACTATGTCTCAGAGAGTCCTGATGATGCTATCCAGCATGATCACGATCTTAAGAATCCCAAGAGCAGCTTTCATTTATTGGACACTTGCTATGTCTCAGTTATAGCTAGGGCTAAACTCTCTAGATGCAATATCTCACTTCATCCTCATACAACCCTATGAGGGAGGTACTATGATTATTCCCATTTTACAGAAGAGGAAACTGAGGCTACGTAAGGTACCTAAGGTCACACAATTAATAAATAGTACAATCAGGACTCAAATTGGGTCCATTTGACCTCAAAGTCCATCCTCTTGGATACTGCATTATATTGTCCTCCCCTGGGGCTTTTAGGTGCCCTGGGATTATGGGGTGGGTGGGGCGCTTAGAGGTCCATGGCCTGGGTTGATGTTTTGCTTTGACTAGAGTGCTTTCCACAGAGGAGAGTAAAGTCAGGGCCACCCCACACCTACTGCAGGGAGCAGGGGCCAGTGGACGAGGCTCCCTTTTCCAGCCCTAGGGCTCAGCGGGTCTGTTTCCTCTCCTTCTCCAGAGCCCCCTGAGCGGGATTCCACTGTGGCCGTGATCGTGGGCGCCTCCGTCGGGGGCTTTCTGGCTGTGGTCATCTTGGTGCTGATGGTAGTAAAGTGTGTGAGGAGGAAAAAAGAGCAGAAACTGAGCACGGATGACCTGAAGACGGAGGAGGAGGGCAAGACGGATGGAGAGGGCAACGCGGACGATGGCACCAAGTAACGGGCGGCCGGCCCTGCAGCCCCTCCCTCGCGTCCTGTCTCCCTCCCACTCTCCGCCCCGCACGGTGTGCCCCCGCCTGCCCTCTCTTGGTGTGCTTCTCTTGAACCGGGATCCCAGGGCTGACCTGGGGCCTCCTGAACCCCTCCCTTCATATCCGCCACCCTGTACCAAGAGAGACTCACCTCTCTTTGATTCAAGAAACCTGCCCTGGCGTCTGGGATGTGTGGGCCCTGGGGGGAGGGGGAAGCGGGCTCAAAACTGTCAACCTCTGAGAAGAGGCAGGAGGCCTGTGGGAGGGGCGCAGAGAGAGAAGGGGGAGGGTGGGCAGTGGAGGAGGAGGCCAGCTGTCCAGCCTGCCCAGTGCGTGGACTGGCCTGGTGGCAGCTTCAGAGGGGACCTGCAGGTGGGATGGGGCTCTGCTGGCTGCCTCTAGAAGGCCTGGGGTGTGGCATGCCTCTGCTCCCCGAGCTGCCCCTAGCCCTAGGCAGCCTTGTCACGGGGGAGGTGATGGGTTCCTATAACTTGGGGGTGTGTTGAAGGGATGACCGTGCGTTTCCTGGGCCTTGAAGGGAAGGAAGCTGGAGGCAGCTGGAGACGAGCCTTGGCCCAGGGAGCTCTGCTCTCACCTTTCTCCTTCGATAGCTGCTACCATAGAAGCCTCTGGGTTTCTGTGGGCTTGCTAAGCCCTTGGGATTTTTGGCAGGAAAAGCACCAAAGGGCTGCTGAGCTAGGCCGTGGGGGGGCGGGGAGTCGTGTTTCTCCAGGTGGTGGTCATTTTTCACCGCAGTTACCCACTCACAGGAGGCAACTGCAAAGTTAGCTCAGGGACGAGGGGCTGGGGGCTCCGTTGTAAAATGGAGTTCAAGGTTGACTGCCTTCTGCCCCAGGGTGGCCACCATCACCTGGGCCAGGAGCAGCTGAGGTGCGGAGATAAGGAGGGAGGGGGTGGGAGCCACGTCAGAGGAGTAGGTGTGCAGAGCGGGGGCCTCGCTGGGGCTTCTGTTCAGACTTTCCCCGTTACCCTCAGCAGGGTTTCATCTGGCTTTTGGCCCTGAGGGAAGCATGAGGGGAGCCTTGTAGCCTCTGAGACCCTGTGGCCATGCCACATCTGGAGCCATGTCACACCCTCCCCTGCCCCTACAGTTCTCTCTGGGTGGGGAGGAAAGTAGAATTTGTGGGGAGCCAACTTTCACTGCCATTTTACTCACATGAAGAGGGAATTGCTCAAGCCTCAGGAGTGGGAGAGAGACAGAGAGAAACTGCCTTGGAAGATCCTCAGAGATCAGCTAGCCAAGTCACCCATACTACAGACCTGGAGACTGAGGTTCAAACTCACAACCGAGGGGCCTGCTTCTCCTCTGGTTCCTCAGTCTCCAGGTTGGATGAATAGAGCCACGCTTTGCCCAGTGGGAGGGGCCTCTGCAGACAGAGAGATGAAGGAGATGAGGGGAGGGAGGTGAGCTCCTCCAGCCCTGCTCACCTCCCTGGAGCCCAGGCCCTCCAGGCTGTGACTGAGGCAGGGATGGGGTGATGGGAGTGGGAGGGCAGAGCTGCTGGAATGCCCCATGCCCACCCCAGGCTGACCCTCTGCAGCACTTTCCAGCCTTTCTCAGAGCTCAGGCCCTGCCCAGGCTCAGGGGGTCAGAGCCCAGGGCAGGAGTCTGGGGAAAGGGGGTAGAGATGGGACTCTGACAGCTTCTGGGACCCCTCTCTGCCTCTGCCCAGCAGATGGCCTTTTTGGGGAGAGAGTAATAGCATATGGGTGATTCAGTTTAATTCACTTCAATTCAACATCCATTTATTGAGCATCTCCTATGTGCCAGGCACTGGGCCAGGTACTGGAGATGCACACAAAGCAATAACAGAGCTGGGAACTGCTAGGTCAGCGCTGTGGGGACCAAGATGAATTTTTTTTTGGTGCATCTAATTCCACCTCTGCAGCCACTGCTTCCAGGGCTGGAGTAGGAGAAAAAGGAAGAGATTCCAGAATCTGGGCCCTGGGAAGGGGGGAAAGGAAGGAAAGAGGGAAGATGCAATAGGGAAGAGGGTGAGAGGCCAGACAGACTGGAGGGTGGGCAACCAGCCTGAGAGCTCCTGGGTGGGATGAGTCCAGCTCACCTGGAAATTCTAGCTCATCAGTACCTAACTGCCAATCAACACACTGCCAATGGGGGTGGGCTAAGCCCCCAGGATGCCTGGGGTAGGTGGACATCGCCCATCCTTGGAGCCAACCAGCTGAGAGGGGAGAGATGGGTAGTGGGCACCCTCGTTCCAGCTGAGACCAAGGGTGGTTGTAATAACATGTCTGCAGCTTGCAGATTTCACTTTTTGGCAACTTCTTAAGTGCTCTCCTCTTCCGGGATGAGTGAGGATCTGTGTGGATGCTGGGAACTTTTCTTTTTCCAGGACTCATAACATTTAGGGAAATTGTTTGCAAGATTCCCTAGGTTTATTCTAAGAAGTCCTAACTCTCTATAAAGAAGCTCAAGACTTCTGGGTCCCTTCCTTTCTCTGCCCTGCCCTAGAGGGTCCTAGGGAGAGCAATGCCTCTCCAGGGGCCTCAGGCGCCCAAGCAGATGGGGATGGGCCAGGAACCACCTTTGTCTCAGGTACCCATCCTCATATGCACTTTCTTCCCGAGCCTCTTAGAGTCTCTTCCAGAGGCCTCATAGAGCTGCCTCCCCCAGGGCAATGAGGCTGGGAACAAAATGGAGCTTCTGTGAGTAGAGGTGGGAGACTGGTGAGATGTTTCCACAGCACCCTGCTTTCTAGCGTATACCTCTTCCTGCAATGTGGGGCTCAAGCCCTACTTCTGGCTGCATGTTCCCATCACTGTGCTCTGCTGGGTTCAGTCTGCTGGTTTTCTCAACTGCCTCTGCCTCTCCTGCTCTCTTGGAACCCCGTTTCTGTCCCTTTCTCCTAATTAAGGGCCCCTGTAAAGAGAGATGGGCTTGCCCACCCATGGGATTTAGCTTGTAAGAACAAAGCACGCTTTTTCAGGACTGAAATGCCTTGAGGTGCCTTGGAACTGGCTTTGGAAATAGCTATCTGCCCCCTAGCTCTGGACTAATCACAGTTATTCCCAATTTATAAAAAGGAAAAGCTGGATCCATATTTCTCCCTGTGAATCTCCTTGGTGAGGTTGGGCTGGTAAGTATTTGCAAGATCAGGTTAAGCAGATGGACAATTGAAAATACTGGCCAGGTCCAAAAGACAGTCCCAGGCCATAGGAATGGCTTGGTGCAATTGGAACGGGTGATGAATGTAGAAATTTTTCTTCCTACATACGTCTTAAGGATAGAAAGCCTGTGTCTCTTGCTGTGCCTCTTGCTGATGTCTTCCTTTATTGAAGCTTGCTGATGCGTTTGTACATAGTCTATATATAGGTAGAGATATATTATATATACAAATATAAAACATCTCACTACATCCACCCCGAAAGTTACGTTGAGGGGGAAACAATCATTTCTCTGTTTTGAGTTGATTCACCAAAGGCAAATTATGGAACGTTCTTATTGCTCTTTGTGCACTTGGAGGGGAAAACACAACTACTTATGCACTTTCTAGGATTTCTGTGCTATGTGGTAATGGAAGAGGTGGTGGAGAGAGAAACTGAAATGGTCCTCTGTGACCCAACTGCTGTGATGTGTCTGCTTTGGGGAGCAGACAGTTTCTGTTGCAGTTTGTCTCGTTGCTTGGATTTATTGGCTGCAATAAACAGATGGTCTCCCCTGAACATCCCTTGAGTGTGACTTTTTTCAGGGGTGCAGAGTGGGGCAAGTTGAGGCGGTGCCAGGATTTTCACAGGGAGTCCTTTTGTTCCTTTCCTGGTGATGCCATTGACACTGCTGGGTCCCCATCAATGATGAGATCATTCTGCTCCCCTCTTGTGAGGTGTTTCCTCTTTTCCCCTCATTGCCTTCACAGAATCCTGGGGGACTCCATCCACCTTGAAAGCACCCTGGGGACAGGGTGGCTAAACACCCACTTCTTGGAGGGCTCTTGGTTATTTCTGGAAGATGCCAACACTTTATGCCCCCAAGGCTAACCGTCATGCCGATGTTGTCTATTCTTTCCATGGGTGGATGGGCCATCCTTCCTGCCCCCTGTTTCTAAGCTGTGTCTGACTAGGCAGACATCTGTTTCATCTGCTCTGGGCTCAAGAGGAATAGCTGACAGCTGGTGCAGAGTCTGCCCTCATGCAACTTCACGGATGAGGGTGGCTGCAGGGAAGAATCAGGTCGCTCATGTCCCATCTGCGAACTGCTCTATCCTAGTTACATGCTGCTGAATCGGCCCTCAATTCAGGACCAAAGGCAGCCACCTGGCCCAGGGGCTCTGCTCTCCCAGACAACCCAGTCTTTTTCTCTCTTGCCTTCTGGTTTTGCATCTCTTTGCATTTTTCTCTTTCTTACACACACACCCACACACCCTTGCCTAGGAGGCTCACCTGATAAGAAAATCCTCAGCTTTCTGAATGCAAGGAAATGCTGAAGTGCTTGGTTTCTACTTTTCTCATGGTTTCTTTGTCATTTCTGCCTGCTCCCTGGTAACCCAGAGACCTTCGCCACTGGTTTAGTGGTCAGATGCATTTTAGAATATTCTAGGAGTAGCCTAACATTCATAGTCCTAATGCTGGCAGCTGCTACCCGAGAAAGAAGCCAGATAGAAGGTGGCAGCGTTAAACAGAGGTGGCTGGTATTTGACAGAACCAAAGGTACCTTGGTTTAAAAGGATGTCTGCCCTTGGAGCCCCTGAGTCCTTCCAAGGATGGGATGTCAGAGAGGATGCTTCCCTACTTAACAGATAGGAAACTGAGGCAGGGGATGTGGACTCAGGTGCTGGGGATTGTGGCTGGTTCCTTCTGGGTGGACACAGCATCTAACTCAGTCCAAGGCTTTCCCCGCAGAACACTTGGAGGACATTTTTGGAGCTGGGCCTCGCTTCCGGGAGGACTGGGCTTGGCTCAGGTGTCTCCCCCAAACTGATGTTTTGGGGCCCAGCCTGCTTGGGGCCTGGTGAGGTAGAGTCCTGATTGAGGAAGGAGCTGCCGTGTGCGGGAAGGGCTAGCTCCCACCCTGCAACTCAGAATTGCTCACCGGCTTCCTGTGTCCCCCAGGTTCTGGTGCCTCTCCATTCCCACCATTCCTTTGCTTCCCGCCGGAGCCCCTGCAGGGCTCAGGCACAGCCATCGGCCTGCCTATGGCCGGCTGCCCCGGAATAGTAGTCTGTATGCGGAGCCTCTCAGAGTCCCTAGGACAGGTTTTGAGGCCCAAAAGGAGCTGGGGAGGGGGAAGAGTAGATCTTTACAACATGAGAGACGGGAGGGATCCCGGGGAATACTTGGCCAAGTCTCCTGATTATCCTGAAGGGGAAACTGAGGACCAGGTCGGGGAAGTGATTTGCTTAAGGCCACAAGATGCGTCAAGGACAATCCAGGATCTCCCAGCGGGCTCCAGGCCGCCTGTTCTTCCCACAGCCCACACCCAGTCTGAGCCTAGCGCTCAGCACAACTTGGCACAGCGGCCCACACCAGCCCAGGCTCCTGCCTGCCCCTTCCCAGTGGGCTTGAGTTGAACAAAAAGAAGCCCCCATGCTTCTTGTAAGGGCACAGTTTTGAAAGCTGAGGTTCAGAGAGGGAAAGTAATTCTCCCAAAGTCACAACAGTAGGCTAATGACAGAGCTTGGTTTTAGTCGCCATTCCAAGTCCCATTCCACACCTCAGTAGAATGCCTTTCCTCATGCTGGTTTGTATATGGTCCATCTTAGGACACTTGTCTCCCTCCCATGTTGCAGGTGTTGTGCTAAAAAACTTCAGGTGAGAGGAAGCTGGGGCAGTGCCTGGTGGGATATGGGTTGGGCAAATAAGTGCACAGGAGCACAGGTCCCCACTGAGGTCTCCTGCCCTCCGCCTTTGGCACTTCAGGGGCTCAGAAGGTCCATGCTGGCAGGGCTTCAGGCACTCTTCTCGGATGGCCGTGGTGAAATTGACCCTGAAGCCTGCCAGGTTCTAGTCATTCCTGGCTGCCTGCTACCATGCTGATGTGCAGGGCACCAACAACCTTTTAGGACAGGCTCTGGCCACCCAGTGGTTGAGAGCTCCAGAGGGCCATGCGGAAGGAAGCTCATCTTAGAACTATATCCTGGCATTGTGACATGCCCATAAATGTGGTCCTAAAACAGATTAGCCTAGGACCCCACTCCTCTGCAGGGCTGAGGAGGCCTCTGTCTAGAAAAGGGAGAAAGACTGTGGGAGGGAGGTGGTGGGAATAGATGAGTTGGGAGTAGGTAGCCTGTAAAGCAGCTTCTCATTTTATCTGGCAATAATGACTTTGAGAGTCCACAAGGTGCTGGGAAGGGGGCCAAGTGGACACTGGGTGCTCGGCTTGGCTACTTTGGAGTCCATGAGAGGGGCTGTCCCTTACAGCCTTGGCAAAGTCACTTTTACCCCAACTGCAGCTGCCTCTGCTTCTCAACTGCGACAAATTCCCTGTAAACAGGTGGCATAGGACTAGAACTGTTTGCCTCAACAGACTGAGACCCTCCTGTGGGCAAATGGGCAAAAGAAGGGGGTGTGTTCCTCCTGGAGGGGAAGTGTGTATTACAGCTGATGACTAATACAGCGGGTGGGGCTGTGGCCACAAGGAGAGGGATTCGCCTTGACCCATTCTGCCCCAGGGCGAAACATTAGGGCTGGCGGACAGAGGCAGATATTGATCCAATGGAAGTCAGAGCTGTGCAGAGGGTTGAGTTTCTCTGAGGTAATGAGCTCCCCATCCCGGAAGGTATTCAAGCATAGCTTGGGGGTGTTGTCGAGAAGATTCATATGTCAGGGCATACTTTTAGACGCTGTCTAAATTTACTGACAATGGCCCTCTTGCAGCCCTCATTTTAGGATTCAAATGATAGAAGCAGGATTAACTCTTGCTTGCCTGAAGATAAACAGGACACATGAATGGGCAAACTCCTGTCCCTCTGCCTTGTTACTCAGTCACGCCCTACCCCAGGCTGCCTCTGCCTCTTCTACCTGCTTGCCCTATTCATCTTTACCCGACTTAGCAATGGTGGTGGGGAGAGGGTAGGTGGCGAGCCCCTATTCACAGTGAGAAATAGGCCGGAAGAGGGTGGAAATTTGGAGTTAGGAACCCTCAGAAACTTCTTTCCAAAGATCAGGCCAAGTCTAACTTGTATCTTTGGCCCTCCAGCTGGGGCAAAGCTTTTTCTATCCTTCAATCAAGACTGTAGAAAATAGTGACAATCTTTTCAGCCTTCTTCTCCCTTCACCCTCCCAGCTTTGTCAAAGTCCTCAGCCTTCCCGTCCCTGTCCCATAGCAGGCTCATACCCTGTGGGCTCTCCATAGGAGCGGATGCTCTTGGGAAGGGCTGTGGGATGCGCGGGCTCATATCCAGCCTCAAAGGGTTTGGAGGGTGGGGCCGGGGTGGTGGCAGGGTGAGTGACAGTCGGCTAGACTAATCAGGATGAACACCATTTACTGAGTAGCTACTCTGTGCCTGGCCCTGAGCTCAATATTCTATGTGTATCAGCTGACAGTACTCAGGACAACTCCCCAAATATGCATTCTTTTCTCACTTTTACAGATGAGGAGACCTGTTATACTAAGTTATGGGTACACTCAAGGTGACACAGTTAGAAAATAGCAGAGAATTCAAACCCAGGGTGGAGCGATGCCAAAGCCATCAGTCACATCAGGCTGTGATTGGGAAAGGGCAGTGGACTTGGCCTCTTGCAACCCAGAGACCTAGGAGTGGGTGGGGGAAGGGTGACTGGGAGCCAATCTCAAAATGACCGTGGACAGCCAGAACTGGGCAGAAGTGTTTGCAAGCAGAGGCAAAGGCTTCCCAGTGGGTCTCTAACATCCCACCTCCTGCCTGGCCTGGCCCCTGACCCCACAGCTCTGTGCAAACAGCTCTGGCCCCCACTGGCCACCCTCTCCTCTCCTGGTTTCTGAAAACCTATAAAACCTTTTCTTCACCTGCTGACCAGTTGTCTCCATCCCTCTACCCCTGCTCCTCGGCCTGTGTCCCACTCCAACTTCCCCAGGTTCCCCTTCATTCCAGGCAGACTCTCCCCTGCTCCCATGCTTCTTCCCTTCCTCTCGGCCATCTCTCTTGACCTTCTGCCCCTGCCATATCTCCTCGTCTACTCCACATCCTCTCTCTCCTCTCACTTTGCAAGATCCACTGTTCTCACACTAAAATATTCATAGTGGATGGGACCAGAACACTAGGGGAGCCCTGCCTGGCGCTCTGCACCGTTTTACTCTTCTGGTTTTGTCAGTCTGTCCCAGTGCCCGGTTCAGCGGCAGGACCAGGTCTACGGTTCCAGGAGGACATCTAGCCATTCAGCTGACTAGGCAGTCCCCCTACAATGAATGACAAACCTTCCCAATGCCTCCGACCCCCAGCACTCCTGAGCCCCCATCCTCCGATGATGGACAAGCAGTGGGGCATGGTAATCCATGAAACACAGAGGTAAACACAGCTCTGGGGTGCTGGGTAGGGTGGCTGAGACCCTGCCATGGGGCTTCACGCCCTACCCCAAAGTGGCCCAGAATAAAGGGATGCCCAGGACTCACCCCATCTCTGAGCTGCAGTGAGGGAAGCAGACGCCTGCTCCTGCAAGGGGGCACATGCCCCTCTCCAGCTTGGGACTGTCCAGTGAGCATCTCCCTGGTCAGGATGTTTTAGTTCCCTCCTCCCTCTGCCCTCCTTCTCCCAATGAGCTCATCTGTCTGGGGCTCCCCACCCCCCTTTGCCTGAAAGGATGTTTGGAAAGAACCTGGCAGAAAACAGAAAAAGAGGAAGGGAGGGATGGAGGAGGTGCGCTCAGAGCCCTTAGAGAAAGTGGAGATGGGTGAGGAGAGCGCAGGAAGAGTTCATCGCTGCTCCAAGTCGGATTAGAGGTGGGCTGGGGAGCAGCGGGCGAGGGGGCCAGTACTGGTTCCTTGCTGGGCTGCTGAGCCACGTGCCTGCGGGTTGGTTTGGTGCATGCTGTCCTGTTAACCCCCTCAGCACCTGCCAGACTTCAGTGGATGCTGAGACTGTGGCTGAGGCAAGTGAGCACTGAGCTGGAGGGCAGGAATGGTGAGTCGGGATGGGCAGGGAACAGACCTAGGTGCATTAGAAGGAGACTCCCAAACGCCTGGCCAGGTAGCATCCACCCAACCCCAACCCCAGAGGCAGAAGGATTTGGGAGCATTCAACTTTACGTTACTGTATGCAGAGTATCCTGGCTCCTGCAGTTCCACTGTCCTGAGGTTGGGGCCCTGTTGATAACTGGGTTATAAGCTCCTGGTGTTGATCTGAGTGATCTGAGGTCAGAGGGAGAGGGGCTGGGAGGTGGGGGCATTGCAGGGGGCGGGGATCCCTGCAGAGCTCCCTCTTCTCTGCCTCTCTGAGCCGGGTCAGCGCGGCTGCCATCCAGCTCCAGTACCTGCAATGCCCCGACAGGAGCCGAGAGGGCTTATGGGGGAGGGGGAGGGGCAGGCAAGGGCAAGGGCAATAGGGGAGCCAGAGGGGGAGGAGGCTCCCTGCCAGGCTCTCATTACTTAGAAGGAACTCCTCTCAAAATAGCTCTGGAGGCCTCCCCGGAGCTCTCTCTTCCTCCCCTGCCGGGGTCTTGGCTAGCTTTCTGAGAATTGACAGGAGATGGAATCTTCCACCTACCCACCCCGGTGGAGGTGGAACGTGGGACCACCCCCAGGGTTGAGTACCTTCCTGGGTAAAAGCATCTCCCGGAGGCTGGGAGCTGGAGCTCGGCCCCCATTTCTGCCCGTGCCACTTTTCCAGCACACACTGAACCTCATACCTGCTCTGCTTCCTAGCTCCCATCCTGGCGCTGAGGTGGATGCGGAGGGCAGGAGCCCAGAGGCTTGCCTGGTCTCAGAGAGGACTGTTGGACTAACTGCTTCAAAGAACCTGAGCCCTCCCCCGCACACCCACCCCCCCTGGAAAAATCTCCTTTCCCCTTAAATCTAGGCCCTGTCTCCTCCCACCTGAGAACAGCTTCCTGGCAGCTCCTTGGCTCAGGGTCCAGTCCGTCTCTGCATCCCTGAAAACTTGCTCTTCAAGGTATTTCTGAGCCAGGCTGCCCAAGACCTGAGTGTGCAGAACCCCACCACTACGAATCCAGCCTGCTGGGCACAGCGGGGGACTGTGTCCAAACCACCATCCTGCCCTCTAGGGCCTTCCAGCTGGAGGCGCAGAAAGGGCCAAAGTGCCCGTCCATCTGATGGATGCACTAGGGTTTTGAGAATTTTTGAGGAAAGTGCTCTCTAAATGTAAAATTCCTCTAGCCACTAATGCATCTTTCAAGCACTTTTTCTGCCCAGCTGTGGAGCCCTCCTGTTCTCTAGAGGAAAGCTGGGGCTGTGGAGGGAGGGAATGAAATAACAGGGGAAGTTCTAATTCTGACTTTAAGAATCACTTTCTCTGTGACCTTGGGCCACACGTTCTACCTCTCTGGGCCTGTTTCTTCATCTGGGAGGCGTGTGGGTTTCCTAAGGACCCTTCTGGCTCCAAGAATTGGTGAGCAGCGAGGCAGCTGGGAAGGTGGAGGGCGCGGAGGAAGCTGGCACCGTTTCGCGTCACCAGGGTCTAAAGATATCCAGGGAGTGCTGTCCCCTCCCTTCCCCTTTCTCTGGGCAGGGGTCACTTTCCTTCCCTTTGGCTCACCTCCTGTCTCAAATCAGCCTCCGGCTCTGAGAAACTTGACCCCTGCTGTAAAAATAAAGTGGGCAGTGTGGATGTCTGGCCCTGTGGATCTAGTGTCTGGGAAGGAGGGGGTAAACGTGCAAACTTGGAGACAGGAAGAGTCTTAGCCTTTTTAGGGCCACAGACCTCTTTAAGAATAATAAGAGCTAAAATGTACTGCGGGCTGACCCTATGCCTAGAACTCTGTTAGCACTTTTACGTGTGATAATATCTCATCCAGTCTTCACAGGTCCACGTCTGATGTTTGTGAGGCCTGGGGCAACTGCACAAATGATAATTACATATATGTCTAAATATAAGTTATGAATCAAGATAACAAAGTGTTAAAACTCATCTATTATCCTCCACCTTTGATGAATTTTCCTCAGTCTTAATTTTAAGGCCAGGCCCAAAAGCCATTCTCTGGTCCACTCTTCCCTGGTCTTGCTGGGACAGGGTCTCTCATGCATGCCTGGGAACCCTCCACCTGCATGTCAAGTTCCATCCACCTCCCACCCTCTGTAAACAGCTGCCCTTTGCCCACTCCCTAGGCCTGTGGGTGCACATCCGGCAGGGGCAGCTCCTGAGAGGACTGACCCGGGGAAGAGGCCTGCTCGGAATCGGGTCATGTGAACAGGGAATTCCAGGGTACCGGATGTTCAGAGCATGGTCTAGAAGAGGAGGTGTATAGACTACCCTCCCTTCTGTCCCAGGAACCACTTTTCCAGTGAGGAGGCGTAGGGCCAGAGGAGGGCCAGAGTGAGGCCCTCCAAACTCAGGAGCCCAGGGCTGAGGCCCCCGTTGCCCAGGTCTAAGGGTGGCATTGCTCTTAACAATTGCATGAGGTGAATATCGTCACTTTCACCATATTACAGATGAAGCTGCTGCAGATTGCATAACTTGCTCAAGGTCATACAACAATAGATGCTGGAGCTGGGACTTGATTCCCCAGTGCCTAACTCCAGAGCCCCTATACCACTATCACAGCTATACTGAGCAAGCCTCTCTCCTGGAAAAAAAGAGACATTCAGCATTTCCAGTACAACCCCAAGGGGTCCTTGATCTCTGAAGCCCTCCAGGGACCCCAGGTTAAGAAGGTGGGCGGTGCAGGGGCAGTAGCAGAGGTCAGGCCATGAAGCGGGAGCAGGTTTCCAGGTCTGAACCAGTCTCCAGACAGGCAAAGGTTGGAGGGTCAGGACCTCAGACAGGCCCTGTGGTGGCGGGAGGGGGCTGGGATGGCCGGGAAGGGGCTGCTGAGGAGGATAGCAGACATGAGTCCCCAAACCACCCCAAGTAGCACTAGTCACTTGTAACTCAAGAGGGTCTGGGAAAAAGCCCTCTGACCTGGCTGTGACCCCACCCCCCAAGCCCAGATGTCTGCCCTGGGCTCCTCGACCCCCACCCCAAAAGGGAGGCGAGGCCAATGGAGTCCTCCAGGATTCTGAAGGACTCAGGACACCCTTGGAGGGGCCTAAAAGGGGAGGGTCTGAGGCGGGTGGCCTAGGTGGGGAAAATGAGGAGTAGGGGTGCCGCGGGAGGGTGAAGCGGGGCTTGGACCCGATCGGTGGTGTCTGGCCGATTCCCTAACCAGGAGCATCATGATTTTCGAGGAGTCCACGAAGCAGTGGGAGAGCATGGTGGGCGGTGACGTGGGCAGTTTACAGTTGGAAGCCGGGTTCCCGGGACCCTGCACAGCGGGGCTGCGCGAGGCTGCACACTCGCGGGTCGGCGGCCGCGGCGGGCAAGCCCGCACACGCCCGCCGGCTGCTGCAGTGTTGGCTGCGGGCATCCGAGCGGTCCCTTCGCGGCCCCAGAAGAGGGAGCCTCTACCCTACTCGTGTTCCTCAAAGCAGAACATCACAGCCTTCCAACAGCCGAAAAGCTCCATCTCTACTCCTCCCCAAACTATCCTCCTAATTGGCAGCTCAGCGCACGGGATGATGCGCGCGGCTGAGGGCGGCCCTGCAGTGCGAAGCCGCAGCCGCCCAGCCCGAGCCGGAACGGAAGCAGGGGTGGTGGTGGTGGTGGGGGGCCGGTACGGCAGGCTCCCGGGGCTCGGGGACCACGAGGTGGGGACGCTCGGGGCTCCGCGGCGGCCACCGCCCCTCCTGCGGCTGGAGCGCTTCCAAAGCAGAGGAGCAGCGTCGCTCGCGTCTGCACTAGCTCGGAGGTCCTTCTGCTCCGGGTCCTCCTCCTCGGGCCCCCTCCTTCGCCTCCCCTTGCCCTCCGCGGCTGCTCCCGCAGCCGGCTCCTCCTCTCCCTCCCTCCCCCTCTTCGCCCTTTCCGCGCCAACTTTCCCGAGCCCCGGCCGGCGGCGCACAGCTCCCCGGCAGCCTCGGGGCCGACTGCAGACCGAGGGCTGCGAGCGCGGCTGTGACCTGTGTATCCTGTACCCGCGCCCCTGGTGCGCTCGGCAGAGAACAGCACGATGCCCGGGGCTGGGCACCGAGGCGCAGCCCGGGCGAGATGGCTGGGCACTGGGCTTTTGGGTAAGGCAGCCCCGGCTTGGTTTCTAATGCCTCTTTCCCCCACCCTTCCCCCACCTCCCCCCAGAGGAGGAGACACTTAGAAGAGCAGCGCCTTGGACGGGGTGGGCTTTGGAGTGCGGCACGGAATGAGCATCGCGGCTCCCGCTTCTTGCCGGACGCGGGCTCGGACTGCTGAGCTCCCTGAGGACCGTGCGCCGTCCCCTGCCCCATCCGGCCAGCCAGCCCCGAGATTAGTTCTTTGCTGTCTGTGGTGCCTTCAGCCCCGGGCTTCTAAAGCTGAATCTTGGGGACCAGAGTTCGGAGGTTTAAGCGTGCTGGGGGAGGGTGTCTTTGCCTTGGGTGTAGGGGATGCCAGGTGGGTTTGCATCCCAACGTGTGATTGTTGGGATGCTGTTTTCTACCTCTGCCCAGAGCCGTTTGCAACTTGGATGCTTGTTGCCCAGGCAGTAGCGTGCACCAGTTGGGGGTGGGGCAGCTCCCCTTCCTCCTGGTCCTTTTTCTGTTTGACTCCTCTGCTCTCTACTTCCGCCAGTGCCCATTGCCTTCCCTGCAGACTGGATGGGGTTGAAGGGACTTGGAGGACAGTTCGAGCCCCTATTTATTTATTTAGTTATTTATGGCCCGCGCCTGCTTGCGGGATCTTATTTTCCCCGACCAGGGATTGAACCCGCGCCCTCGGCAGAGAAAGCGCGGAGTCGTAACCACTGGACCGCCAGGGAATTCCCCAAGCCCCCTTTTAGGAAGGATCTTATCTCTCTTCTTAGGTAAAGATTCCATGGGGGTGTGGGGGAACCTGTTTAACCTGCTCCTGGCTCTTCATTTTTGGGATGAGTATGAAGACGGAGGGGGCACATCCAGAGGACACAGAAGGAACAGATTATTACCTATTAATATGCACACGATATGCGTCAAACTCCAACAGATTGGGGGATGATATTTATTAGTCCAGAATGTAATCGCCTCATAAATTATAGCTGATTTCAATGTAAGCCGACTCCGTCTCCGGCACCTGCACCTGCTTCCTGCTTACATTAGTCACATTTGGCTTTTGGCAGCTCCCCCCTCATCGGGTCAGGCACACCATGTAGGCATTTGGGCTGAAAACAGGGAGACAGAAGTCTTTAAGGGTGGTCAGTGGTGCTTCTGCAAATGTAAACTGTGTGCAGACCTGTCACGTTGGCACCTGGTGGAGGAGGGGGGATAGAGTATGTCTTGCACTCAGGAGCCACTGATTTTATTACATCCCCACAGCTGGATGGAAGTCACTGGTGTTCTCTCTTGTACCTTAGGCACAGATGTGCTGGTTTCACAGTGACCCTAGGAAGTGGGCCTCTGTAGGACTGAGGCTCCTCCTCATGGGCTAGGCACAGTGCCACTCTATACTAGCTGCCCCTCACCCCATCCCTGATCAGCCCGAGTTCCCGCTGTGGCCGTGGCCATTTAATCCTCAACTGCAAAGCTGAGGATAAAATGGGTGCCAGTCCCTTCCTAAGCATGTAACTGGTAATGTATGTGTCCTACCCACCCCTTCCTGTTCCCTGATTTGCTTAATTACTGTGATCTCTGTGTAATTATCACTTGTGAGGGTGCTATGTTGCCCCACCCTCTTTCCC
>NW_006783618.1:1371367-1373414 GCF_000442215.2 Lipotes vexillifer
AAGGGCTTGTTTAATGAGAAGGCGATTAAGGAGAGGGTGCTGAGTCCCACTCAGAGGAAGGGAAAGGAAAGGGTAAGTAAGGACTTCATGGAGAAGAGGACGGGAAAGGGGGGAAATGGAGAGAGACCCCGGGTTTGAATCTGGAACCGGGGATTTTTTCTTCTTCTGGAGAAGCAGGCCTGTGGGGTCTCCCAAGCCCTAATGCCTGCCATGGCTGGTGGGACCAGCATGCTGGGTAGACCCCAGGTACAGATCCTCCTACTTTGCCCTGTTGCTGTGGGTGTAGGGCTCTCTGCATAAGCCACAGGCTGGCTGCACCAACGCACCCGTTCCATGGCCTGCAAAAGGAGGGATGGGCACTCTGCTTGGACTTGTTTGCAAAGCTGGTTTTGTTGAGCATCCAGTGTTGTCTCAGGGGCATGTTTCTATCCCGGCAAAGCCCCTGGGTGTGGGCCGGAAGGAGGCAGGTTGCCTAGCGAGAGGGAGCTGAAATCTTTCCTCTGTCTCTGGGCCCAGGGGCCTTCCTGGCTCAGCCTTGCCCCCCCCCCCCAACACCGCCCCACAGCCCCCAGGGCCTGCACCCCAGGAGGGGTCTTGTCCTGCTGACCTCGGCCCACTTTCTGCCTCCCAGCTCTAACTTTGAGCCTGTCTGACTCCCCAGGGGGCCAGAGTGTATCAGCTTCCTTATTAAAGTCAGCTGTGATTCCGCCTGCCCTGCCAGGAGAGCCCTAGGAGCTAAACTTAGAGAGGGCACCACGCTGCCCCTCTTTCCTCCCTCCACCCCAAGGTGGGTGTCACTGCCCCCGGATGTGGGAAAAGGTGGCAGAATGTTTCCGCCTTGGCATTTGCCTTGGAAGGTCTGATGGTAGCCCTGAGATCCCTGCTGGTGTATTTAATGATAACATTTGCATGTGCCAAACACATTTTTACTTTATTTATTTTTGCGGTACGCGGGCCTCTCACCGCAGTGGCCCCTCCCGCTGCGGAGCACAGGCTCCGGACGCGCAGGCCCAGCGGCCACGGCTCACGGGCCCAGCCGCTCTGCGGCACGTGGGATCCTCCCGGACCGGGGCACGAACCCGCACCCCCTGCATCGGCAGGTGGACCCCCAACCACTGCGCCACCAGGGAAGCCCTACATTTTTACTTTAAATGGGAGGCCTGAGTCAATCCTTAGACAAAACCGCAGCACCCAGATGATATAGGAGGGGGCCGATCAGTAAATAGCAAAGAAAATGGCTGCTCTGAGAGTGGCTCAATGGTTAGGGTCTTTCAGTGAGCAAAGGCAAGGCTTAGGGGCTTAGGATTGAATTCCACAAGATCATTAGTAGGAGGACTTGTTCATCAATCCCACGGTGCCAGAAAGAGGCCCTCAATCTGAAACACACGCAAGAAATTGTAAAGAGTTTAGTTTGGGACAAAGCAAAGGAAGTCCTTATTTAAGGAAATAACCACATGGAAATAATTACCTCCAAGAAGTAATACAAGGTGAAAGTATAAAACAGCATGTGAATGGCCTGGAGATATTGTTGACTGACACTAGTCATTAAGTTGGGGTGCCTTGGTTACATCTAGACCTGTGATGGGGGCCAGCTCTGTCTCCCTCCCTTTAAACACGCTCCTTCTCTACCTGCAGAGTGCCCAGGCCACAGGATGGACTCACTGAAGCCCTTCTTGTGTGTGTGTGTGTTGTTTTATTTTTAGCGGCACGCAGGCCTCTCACTGTTGTGGCCTCTCCTTTTGCGGAGCGCAGGCTCCGGACGCGCAGGCTCAGTGGCCATGGCTCACGGGCCCAGCCACAACACGGCATGTGGGATCCTCCCAGATCAGGGCACGAACCCGTGTCCCCTGCATCGGCAGGCGGACTCTCAACCACTGCGCCACCAGGGAAGCCCCCTTCTTGTGATTTATAAGCTCATGTTTTAGCTTTATACCAAGCTCAGAAGGTAGGAAAGACAGCCATCCCTGGTTTGGGGCTATGGCACCTCTGGCTTTCTCAAGGTCAGCGGGCAGAGCGCTGACCCATCCACCCTGGCTCGGTCATCCTG
>NW_006783618.1:1373440-1385418 GCF_000442215.2 Lipotes vexillifer
GCTGAAATACCTCTCGGGGTCCTCTAGTGGATTTATACCTGCCTCTGCTCCCTCCTTTCCCCCCAGCGCAGGCTCACAGGGGAGAAGGTACAAGAGGCAGGCCCCTGGGCTTTCCTGTGCACGAGTCTCCCAGACACAGCCGGCAGGACTTTTGCCTGCTGGGAGGGCGTGCTGTGGAGAAGCCAGGCTTGCTTGGCCTCTCTGATGCCTTAACTCGGGCAGGGCTGTGAACTTCTCCGTGGAAACGTCTCTGCCTTTCCTTTGTCCCCTCCGGGCTACGATGGAAATGGCAATGCTTCACTCTGGGAGTCGGGGAGTCCCGACTGTATTAGAGTTAAGTCATCCACATAGGCACAAACTAGTCAGGCAGAAATGTGCACTGTCATCAGCCAGACCTTAAAGAAATACTTTTCTCCTCTGTTCTGGACTTCTTTTTTTTGCTTCTATTTAAAGCAGTCAAATAATTTCACTTTTGATGTGTATCTTTGGTGCTCTTGGATAGCCCATTCTGGCTGAGGTTGGGGAGAGGGATTTGGCCCCTGACTTGCATTCCCCGCCACCTTCCCCAGGATCCCGAACACTGGAGGCTGGCGGTGTGGTGATCCTTGGAGCACGTGCTCAGGACCCAAGGGAGCACTGTAGCCATCAGGAAGCTGCCTTCTCCCGAGAGCTTCCCTGTCACAGCTCTGCTCTGTTCCTTGGTTTGCGGGGGCGGTAGGGGGTGAGAAGCAAAGCTGGGGTGTCCGATCAGAAGGCCATCTTCTAGGCTGGAGGGTGGAATCTCATGTCTGGCTCCCATCCCTAGACCTCTGGGGCAGGGGGTTGGGGGAGGGGAGAGATAAAAAGGAAACCAAGAGTGCTAAGGAGAGCTTGGCCCTGACAGCATTGTTCTCCTGGAGAGGCACCGTCACAAAGGGGTGGACAGCAGAGTGCTGTCTGTACACTGCTTATTCCACTCACCAGTTGTGTGGCCTTGAGCAGGTTAATCTCTCTCAGCCTCTTTTCTTCATTTTGTATATTGGAGATAAAAATAATAACTAACTACCTCATAGGATTATTATGAGGATTAAATGGGACAGTGCATGTAAAATGCCTGTGCTATTTTATAATAGGTGCTCAACTCAGATTCACCATTTATTATATGGCCCTGGGCAAGTGACTTAACCTCTCTGAGCCTCAGTTTCATTGCCTGTAAAATAAGAAAAATGATACCTACCTTTTGGCAT
This sequence comes from Lipotes vexillifer, assembly GCF_000442215.2. Lineage (NCBI taxonomy): Eukaryota > Metazoa > Chordata > Mammalia > Artiodactyla > Lipotidae > Lipotes > Lipotes vexillifer. Next base: position 1,374,667 of record NW_006783618.1, read on the forward strand.
TCTAATAAAACTTAGAAGGTAGAAATCCTCTTGCACAGTGGTTCTCAAAGTGTCATCCCTGACCACAGCATTCCCTGGGACCTTCTTAGAAATGCAAATTTCCAGGCTCCATTCTACGTGCTAGATCAGAAACTCCCCAGCAGAGCTAGCTGTAATTGCCCTCCAGGTGATTCTGACGCTCTGTGAATCTGAAAGCCACTGCTCTAGAACAATTCCTGGCACAGAGGAGCTGATCAAAGAATGAAGGCTAATTGAAATGACCTCTCAGCACTAATTGGAACCCAGCAGGTGGGCAAACCCTGCTGTTTTAGGGTGTAAGGAAGGACTTTCTTGCTTTGGGGCTTTGGGATGCTAGAAATGTCTCTTTTTTTTTGTTTTTGACCTTAGGTAAGTCACCTAACCTGTCTATGGTCAGTTGCTGTGTCTGTAATAGGGAGGTGTTACAGTACACCACTCATAGCATGGATGTGAAGGTTAAATGTGCCTGGCACATAGTAATTGCTGATTAAATATCAGCAGTTGTTGACAGTGGCAGGGGATCCTCGACACGGGGTGTTATTTCTGAGAGCTTCTTGGTAAGAGCAGAGTCCACTTTGCCTTCAGAAGTGAAGTGGACATGAAGAAGCTGAGGGGGGCCCTGAGAGCAGAGTTGGGCTGCCAGCTCTCCTTGGAGCTCCTTATTTATTTATTTGGCTTCGCGCAGCCCCACCGCCGGGGAACTCCCCCTCCCCTATTTAAACAGCATCGCCCATGTGGTACCCGGCATCATCATCTCACGTGGGCAAAACAAGAGGAAGCTGGTTTATGATGTACCATGAGGGAATTAGGTTTGACAAAAGAGGTCCTTCCCTGAGAGTGAGGATGGGAGAAAGCAAGGTTGGTGGCCTTTAAAACAAAGACTGCCCCTAGCTGTCTTGGGAACTAGGGCAGTTCTGGGAATTGCCTCTAGAGCTGGGAGCTGACCTGGCCTGAGAAGGTTTCTCAAGTGGCTCGGCCACTAAACCCAGTCAGTTCAGCCAAGTTTCCTCCCATTTTAGGTCTTGGTTGTCCTGTCTCTAAAATCAGGCAGTGGCAACTTAGTGTCTGTAACATGGATCAGTCTGGATCCTTTAGCTCTTACACTGTGGGAGCTCTAGGCTGGAGGTCCAAGCAGTTGAGAGAAATTACAGTCTGGGAAGAGATGCCGGGGAAACTTTGGCCTAGAAGTTGGTGCAGCCAGATGGATGCTCTCAACTGCCCACCAGACTTGGGGTCAGACCCCAGTTCAGATTTCAACTGCCTCTGGAAGTTGTATGACTTTGGCCAAGGCACAAGGCACTTTGCTCTTCTGAGCTTCATTTTGCCCGCCTGTAAAATGTGATTAATAAGACCACCTTACAGGTGGTAAGGTGTAAGGTGAGGTGAGGGTGATATGAGATTACTCACACGTAGTCTTAGCAAGCATCCCGGCCCAGGAAAAGGTCATTATTCTCAGGATCACTGGAAACCTGAGAAGGACTCCCTCGGAGTCCTCACCCAGGGTGACCCCGGGTGCCTAGTTCATCTAGGGGCAAGGAGAGCTACTCTCTGATTCCGACACGCCTCTTCCCCACGACCGTGAGGTGCGGTGGACTACCCTCAAGGACTTTGTAGGACAGGAGGACCAGGTTTCCTTACAAGAACTCATGAGGCAGAACCCGCGGGCCACGAGTGGAAATTCACGATTGCCACCTGCTCAAGCGGTAGGGGTGGTATTGATGCGAGGGTGTGGGAAAGAAGCAGGGGCGGGGGTGTAGGGCTCGGGAGATGTTCCCAGGACAAGAGGCCGCAGTGGGGCTGCGGGGAGTGGGGGGCAGGATGGGCCGCTTCGGGTCACGAGGGGACGGAGTGTGTAGCGCCCTCTCCAGGCACCCCGCTTACGTGCACCTGGTTGCCTGCAGTCGGCTTCCACAGTGTCTTCCGCCCTCACTTTCTCTGCGTTATTGCTTTATCCGCTCGGTTCTCGCTGCTGCTGACCGATGCCCAGACGTGCTCTGTTCCACCCCACCCCTCCGGATGCCATCCCGGTCCGCCCTGTCTCCCTTCTCTTCTCGGGGTCCCGTTCAGTGGTTCAGCAAGGTCCAGCGCGAGGCGCCCCTCTGCCTCTCCAGCCCTTGGGGCCGGTGGGAGCCGCCAGGGTCGGTGATGAGTGGCTGCTGGGCCGCGTCCAGGGACCACGATTGCCGTTTTCCTCTTCTTCACCTCACGGGACCCCCTCGGCCTCCCAATACCCCATCCGCAATCCCGAAAATGTAACGGGGGTGCCGCGCACAGCCCTCTGGGAAATTCCCAGCGCGAACGGGAGGCGCGGGTCCTGCCCTTGGGGGCGATGCAGGGATGGCATTCGCAGGTTAGGGGGCGAGGCCTCATGGCATGGAGGCAGGGGCCTGGGTTTCCTGGGTTGGGGTGACTCCTGGTGGTCACTTAGAATGCCCCAAGGGCTGCTAACTGGCTCGGAAGTCCATCCAGCTCAGGCCAAGCGGGAGAATGAATCACGGCGGTGGCCCAGGCAGTGTACGTTGAAGTAAAGAGAATCATCTTCCTGATATTGACACCAAGGGTGATAGAGACCTCCCTGCCTAACCAAGCCACTCCACCCTATCCGAGAGGTCCCTTCCAGGCCTCCAGCCTGGAGGTTCCGATGGGTTTTTTTTTTTTTTTTTCCCCTGTACGTGGGCCTCTCACTGCTGTGGCCTCTCCCGTTGCGGAGCACAGGCTCCGGACGCGCAGGCCCAGCGGCCGTGGCTCACAGGCCCAGCCGCTCCGCGGCATGTGGGATCTTCCCGGACCGGGGCACGAACCTGTGTCCCCTGCATCGGCAGGCGGACTCTCAACCACTGCGCCCCCAGGGAAGCCCCGGATGGGGTTTTAAGGGAGGTGGTGCCCCTCACACAGGTCTCTTCCTGGTCCCTGTGTCCCTGTCGCTGGAGGTATCTGTGGGAAAGGCCACTACCATCTACGCTGTCAACGGCACGGAGATCCTGCTGCCCTGCACCTTCACCAGCTGCTTTGGCTTCCAGAACCTGCGCTTCTGGTGGTCCTACAACAGCAGTGATACATTCAAGATTGTAAGTAGGTGGGGAAGGGACAGGACAGCTCAGATCCTCCTCCATTCCTTGTCGCCTCACGCCTGCCTCCCATCCCAGGCTCTGGTCATTTCTGGACTGACCCCACGGTGATGGTCCCCAGGACCTTTTGTCACCTTTTCTCCCAGTATTCTTTTCAGAGCCTGTATAGAAGGATCTAAGTGGGAAGGATGCTTAGATTGTGTTGCCAGAATTTGGGGTCTGTTGGAATTCTTGGCTAGAGTCCTCTGTCTGGTCTGAAGAAATACCTGAAACTTGGTTAACTTGTGTACAAATTAATACTTTAATATAAAAAACGGGAGAGACAAGACCTTTGGGAGACTTGGAGAGGGGGAATGAGGAGAATCCAAATTGGAGGAGGGCTGGGGAACAGGCCTTGGAAGGATGGGAGGGCAAGCTGGAGAAGAGAAGGGGCCAGGGCTGTGGCCACGGGTGGGGATGGAGCAGTTAGCAGGTGTTTATTGAGTACTCACTCTGCAATCTAGTAGGGGACCAGAAGTGACAAGACACCAACTCTGGATGTAATTTACACACTGAATTCAGAGGGTACCGATGCACAGTGCCGTGGGATTGATCCACATCCTGATGGAGGGTCAGAATTCAGACAGATGGGCTGTGGCGTCAGCAGAGGCTGGGGGGAGTGATAGAGGGAAACGAGTGTGGTATTTGCAGGATTCGTTACTTAAAAGGCTTTTATGAAGAGAACAGTAAAAGCATGCTACATTCTAGGGAGACCTTAATAACAGAAAGTGGGTTTAGCCTGAAGCCAGTAAAATCCAGGTTAGACAGGCAGAGCTATCGATACTGGAAGGAAACCACCAGGGGAGGGCTCTTCCTGGACCTGGGCAGGGAGATACCCAAGGAGTGGGCTGGAGTGATGTCATGACTCTCGAAAGGACCTTGATTCTTTCTTGGCCACCTCCTTGCTCCCCTCTTCCCCCCACAGCTCATAGATGGGATTGTGAAGAATGAGAAGTCAGACCCCAAGGTGAAGTTGAAAGATGATGACCGCATCACTCTGGAGGGCTCTGTGAAGGAGAAAATGAATAATATTTCCATTCTGCTGAGGAACCTGGAGTTCAGCGACACGGGCAAATACACCTGCCACGTGAAGAACCCCAAGGAGAATTATCTTCAGCACCAGGCCACCATCTTCCTCCAAGTTGTTGATAAACGTATGCAGTGAGGGCTGGGACAAGGGCAGTAAAGTTGGAAGGACGGGGGTGGGTACCCAATTCAGTGTAATGGTGAAATGGACCACGTTGGTGTTTTCTTTCGCTTTATGCTTTCAGGAGCTACTGGAGTTACATCTGGAAGCTTGAATAACTTAGCTTGAATACTTATTCTGCCCCTGAATAGCTTGTGATATACACTTGGGCCTTCTGAGCCTTGTTTCCCTCATCTGTAAAGTCTGCACTCGCTTAGGGTTGTTGTGAGAGTTACGAAAGCTACGTGGAAGTGTTTTGTAAAGTTCTCCGTATGTGCTGATTATTACTGTGTATTCTGTTAGCGACAGCCGATTGGATGCCAGGCACCAAACCAAAGAGTGCTATGAATGATACACAGTGTTCTTTCTCAAGGAATTGACAGGTCGGGGTAGGACAGAAGACAGGTAAACACATAACTGAAGCAGGGGCAAAGCATGTAGGGGCATAGGTAACAGATTGATAAGAATGATCTCTCCCTCTGGAGGTTAAGTCCCAGTTGGTGGGGTTTCATTCTGACACAGGTGAAACAGACAACGAGGAAGCACGTGATGAGGATGTCACCTGATCCCAGACACTGGAGGTGTTTAGGGAAAGGGCTGGAGGGGTTAGGCTGGGTGGGCATCTTCGAGGGGGGAGCCTGGAGGGCTAGGGAGGTGCAGAAGCAGAGAAAAAAGGAAGGAAATCTGCTTAAGGATCCTGATCGTGCTGTGTTTCTTGTGTGCCTGGGGGTCCACTGCTCCCTAGATGGTGTGGAATTTCTACAGAGGAGATGCTCATGATTCTGGAATTTTTAATTTTTATTTTTTTAATTATTTTTTTGCGGTACGCGGGCCTCTCACTGCTGTGGCCTCTCCCGTTGCGGAGCACAGGCTCCGGACGCGCAGGCTCAGCGGCCATGGCTCACGGGCCCAGCCGCTCCGCGGCATGTGGGACCTTCCCGGACCAGGACACGAACCCATGTCCCCTGCATCGGCAGGCGGACTCTCAACCACTGCGCCACCAGGGAAGCCCTGGAAGTTTTGAAGTTAGGGCCATTAGGATTCTCAGGTGGATTGGATATGGGGGTTTGTAAAAAAGAGAGGAGTCAAGAATGACTCCAAGGATTTGGGCCAGAGCAATTAGAAGGATGGAGTTTTCTCAGCAGAGATGGGGAGACTGTGGGTGGAGAAGGTTTGGGAAGTCAGGGGTTCAGTTTTCAGTTGAGGGAACTGAGGCTAGAAGAGTTAAGTGACCAGTTCTAGGTTACCCCCTAGTAAGTGACCATGGAAATCCTGTAGTTGAAATCCAGACTACCTGGCTCCAGTGTCTTCTGATCACATAAGAGATGTCACAGGGAGATTCTCAATTTTTTCTGCATGGGCAGAGGAGACCTAGGAAGAGGCAAATGAAAGTCTCATGTTTGAGGGCCAAGTCAAACCTGGGTGCTGTGGTCCCTGAGTCTGAGTTATTCCGGAACTTGTGTGGGTGTCTGCGGGAGGGCGTATGTGCAGACCAGGGAAGCTGGAAGTTTTGAAGTTAGGGCCATTAGGATTCTCAGGTGGATTGGATATGGGGGTTTGTAAAAAAGAGAGGAGTCAAGAATGACTCCAAGGATTTGGGCCAGAGCAATTAGAAGGATGGAGTTTTCTCAGCAGAGATGGGGAGACTGTGGGTGGAGAAGGTTTGGGAAGTCAGGGGTTCAGTTTTCAGTTGAGGGAACTGAGGCTAGAAGAGTTAAGTGACCAGTTCTAGGTTACCCCCTAGTAAGTGACCATGGAAATCCTGTAGTTGAAATCCAGACTACCTGGCTCCAGTGTCTTCTGATCACATAAGAGATGTCACAGGGAGATTCTCAATTTTTTCTGCATGGGCAGAGGAGACCTAGGAAGAGGCAAATGAAAGTCTCATGTTTGAGGGCCAAGTCAAACCTGGGTGCTGTGGTCCCTGAGTCTGAGTTATTCCGGAACTTGTGTGGGTGTCTGCGGGAGGGCGTATGTGCAGAGTGTCGGGGGAGAGGGCCGTCTTCCTGTTATGCCCTAGCCTGATGGATGCCATATTCTAGCTTCTCCTGCTTCCTGCCTGAGGTGGGCATGTCCCAGATGCCCAGGTTGGAGGCTCTGGAGCTGCTGGGCTGCCATGGTGACTCCCGCTCCCCTTTCCCACCCCTCTTCTCTCCCTGCTCTGGCCATGAAGTGGAGGAAGTGGACAACACAGTGACACTCATCATCCTGGCTGTTGTGGGCGGGGTCATTGGGCTCCTCATCTTCATCCTGCTGGTTAAGAAGTTCATCGCCTTCATTATCAAGAAGACTCAAGAGAAGTGAGTTGACTCCTGTCCTCCCACCAGCCCACCACCCACTCTCATATCGTGGGTGTTCCCAGCATCTTCTCATCCACCGTCATCTACCCCTATCTGCCCTTCATCCTTCTGCCTATCTCCTAATCCCATCCTCTCTTCCTAATTCTCCCACTCTTTCCTATCCCTGCCACCCTCCTCCCATCTTCCAGCCCCATCCCTAATCTCACTTCCTTTTCCCCATCCTCCCAGTAGGTGTTTGTTGAATACACTGACTTCACTGAGAACATAAATACAACCCACTTGCTCTTCCTCCTTCCCCTGTCTTCCTGCCCATCCCGTTAGCCTGTCTCTATTTGTACCACCTAAATCTAAAGTCCTACCAAAGGCTTTAAGATGCCTTTTTTATTTTCAGGTCAGGGAAAATATAAGACTCCATGTACAGAAGCTCTAAAATGGGAAGATCCTTCTAGGGTGATGGGAGTCTCTTATTGTGAAATTCTGAAAATCCTAATGAGGGAGATAAAAACAGTCTGGAAAGGCTGATATGGCCGCCTAGGAAGCCCTAGGATAAATTCAGGTATAAATCAGATATCTGTAAGAGGAAGGGGAGGAAAGATGGGGAGGTACAAAGGGTGCGACCCAGGCCCAGAATTGCCAGAACAGGCAGGCTCCAAAATTGAATGTTGCAAAACCACAGCAGGCAAAAGGCATTTGAAAGTTGTGTTCTTGGCAAGAAAGATGAGATGAGGCAGGCCTGCCATTGGAGCAGAGAGGGTGAGAGTAACAGGGAGAGGAAGGGAGAAGGGGGAGATGCTCTGTTGGTGTTGGCTTCATTCTGCTCTGTTGAGAAGAAAGAATTAGGCTTGAAAGGGCAGAAATTCCACTGGTAAGAAGGGAAGGCAGCTGACGGCAGGGAGGGACTTTAGAGAATGGCAGAGGGGAGGGGGAGCAGGGAGGCACTGGTTGAGATGATGAACTCTTGGGTTGTCCGCCTGTTTCGTGGCCAGAGGCTGGGAGGGTTTTGGAGATCTGAAGAGGGGCCAGGAGCATGGAGTTGGACCAAATTCTGTTTTTAACAATCAGTCTGACTATTGATGGCGAGCAAATTTGGAGAACACATTATTCAACATATGGTTTAAAAACACTTAGAAAAGAAAACAGTGATCCTCGGGAGCCACCACAAGTTCATCAAAAACAAGGCAGGCTAACGTTTTCTTGCTAGCACACAGCTGGATCAGGAGGATGCTATAGATAGTAATACTTCCTGTCATTCATCGCATGCCTACCATGTGTTAGGTACTCCACCAGGCTTTTTTTTTTTTTTTTTTTTTTTTTTTTTGCGGTACGCGGGCCTCTCACTGTTGTGGCCTCTCCCGTTGAGGAGCACAGGATCCGGGCGCGCAGGCTCAGTGGCCATGGCTCACGGGCCCAGCCGCTCCGCGGCATGTGGCATCCTCTGGGACTGGGGCATGAGCCCGTGTCCCCTGCATCGGCAGGCGGACTCTCAACCACTGCGCCACCAGGGAAGCCCCACCAGGCATTTTTTAAAATAAAATATGTACAATTTTAGTTTGAAGTTGAGCAAAGTGAGGTTTCAGAGTGGTTTAGTGACTTGCCTAAGGCTAATAAGTGATAGAGTTGGGATTTGAATCCTGACTTGTTTGCTTTGAAGCTTCAACCATTGCCACCATATCCTACTGATTCATGGGGTGGATCTAGAGTTCAGTCAGTCGTTCTTTCATTCGGTGGCTCTTTTTGAGGTGCTGTGTGCAAGGTACTGTGCCAGGTGCTGCAGGAAATTCTGGAAGGAATGAGATTCTGTAAAGAAGACATGTACACAAATCATTGTAACATGAGTCAGAGGGATTAGGGCCGGTGTAGAGGTGTGAGAGAATGCCGCAGGGGTTCAGGAGAGGGTGGAATACTAGGGAAGGATTTCTGGCCAAAGAAACATTTGTGGTCAGCCTTGCAAGATGGATATGATTTAAGCCCTGGGGAGGGTAAAGAGAAGGGTGTTCCAGGTGGGGAACACTGAGAGCAAAGACAGAGAGTCTGGGAAAGGAGCATGTTCTGGAGAACAAGGCATTTATTGTTGTTGTTGAGAGAGTCGGGGCGGGGGGGTGTGATAGGGAGGAAGAGGAGGAAAAACCTGCGAAGGGGGTTGGGACAGACCCTTGAGGACCTGGGAGTCCAGGCTGAGACTGGCTTTCCTCTGACTGCAGGGGATCTGGGGAGGGCTTGCACGGCCTGGCTCCATCAGAGGACCCGGAAGAAAGTGTCTGGCCTTGGTGGGCACAGGGACTGGCTGGGGAGGTGGGAGACAGGTCACGGGGAAGCCCGAGGAGGTTCTCTGAGCAGCGAGGAAAGCCTGCATAACAGCAGAGATGTGGCTTCCTCCCAAGAAGAAGGGAGGTGTGGGGCAGCATCTCATGATCAGTTCTGGGCTTTCACATGTGGGTGCAGTTCCCCCTGCCTGGAGTGTCTCCTCCCTCTTTTCCTGCTCATCTTTCTTGGTCTCAGCTTAAAGGACACTTCCAAAGAGCCTTCCCTGACCCTAGAAGGAGCCTTCCTAGGTTGAGTCCCTCCCTGGTATGCCCCCCATCCTATCATTTACCACATTGTATTGCAATTACTTGTGTAATAGCATGTCCCCTGGAAGACTGCAAGTTTTTGGAGAGCAAGCACCATGTCAATTGGACACCCTTCTAGCCTGATACGTTGCCTGGTAGCCAGTAGGGTCTTAGTAAAGAAATATGGATGGTTAGTTGGATAGGAATTGGCCAGGTTGACTATACCTTAGGTATAGAGATAGATAGATAGGTAGATGATAGATAGACCCATCTGAATAGAGGTCTTTAGTGGTATGTCACAGGACTCTGTTTGTTCATTGTTATTATTAAGACTTGAACTACACTAGGAGTGATATAAGAAACCTAGCAACTATATTGGATGGAGAACAAGATTGAGATCTAGGAGGATCTTTTTTTTTTTTTCGATTGAAATATAGTTGATTTACAATGTTGTGTTAGTTTCTGGTGTACAGCAAAGTGATTCGGTTATAATACATACATATATATACTTTTTCAGATTCTTTTCTATTATGATTTATTACAAGATATTGAATATAGTTCCCTATGCTATGCAGTAGGACCTTGTGGTTTATCTATTTTATATATTATAGTTTGTATCTGCTAATCTCAAACTCCTAATTTATCTCTCCCCCTTTGGTAACTGTAAGTTTTTTTTTTTTTTCTATGCCTGTGAGTCTGTTTCTGTTTCGTAGATAAGTTCATTTGTATCATATTTTAGATTCCACGTATAAGTGATATCGTGTGGTATTTGTCTTTCTCTGTCTGACTTACTTCACTTAGTATGATAATCTCTAGGTCCATCCATGTTGCTGCAAATGGCATTATTTCATTCTTTTTTATGGCTGAGTAATATTCCATTGTATACATGTACCACATCTTCTTTATCCATTTATCTGTGGATGGACATTTGGGTTATTTCCGTGTCTTGGCTATTGTAAATAGTGCTGCTATGAACATTGGGGTGCATGTATCTTTTCGAATTAGAGTTTCCTCCAGATATATGCCCAGGAGTAGGATTGCTGGATGATATGGCAACTCTATTTTTAGTTTTAAAAAACTAAACCTACGTACTGTTTTCCATAGTGACTGCACCAATTTACATTCCCACCAGCAGTGTAGGAGGGTTCCATTTTCTGGATCTAGGAGGATCTTAAGAGGCTGGAGCTATGGACTAAATCTTGCAAGATAAAATTGATGAGGACAAAATGTTAAGTCCTTCCTGAAGGCCTCAAACCCAGGTATAGAAGCCCAGGGTGAGGCTAAGATATAGTTTAGCGACAACAGCAGTGAAAAAGACTTGGAGGTTTTCATGAGCTGAAAGGTGGGAGTGATGTAGCAGTCAGGTCTTCCCTGGAGAGCCCTGTGCAGCCTGGGCACTGCTGTTGGGGGGCATTGTACTCAAACGGGAGCATGTCCAGCACAGGGTGGCCAGGGTGGTGATGCCTCTGGGGGTGTCTTCCACCTATAACCATCTCTCCTTCCTACTCCCTTCTGCCCTGTCCCACCACCCCCTGCTCACACCTGCTGTGCCCTTTCCATCTCGTTCTTCTACCTCTGGTCACGGTGAGCTT
>NW_006783618.1:1385552-1386627 GCF_000442215.2 Lipotes vexillifer
GAGCTGCAGCAGAAAGGGCCTGCGGGGCCCTGGGTGAGGAGCGCTTTGCCCTTGGCATACTGCCCGCTGGCCTGTACCCTTCGCCTGGGTTGGCACAGCCGGGCAATTGCCCCTCAGCACTGATCCCTAGGAGCAGCGCCTGGTACCCTTGCCTTCTGCCACGTTGAGATGACTGGGTGATGCTGGCCTTACTGAGACCTTCCTGTGGGTCAGGCACTGTTCCAAGGGCTCATTGACTCCTCCCAGCAACCCCATGAAGAAGGGGCCGTCGTTATACCCATTCTATAGATGAGGATATGGAGGCAGAGAGGTCAGGGAACCTGGCCTCTGGCTACCATAGCTCTACAGAAGGCCAGGGAGAGGGTCCAGCGCTGGCCCAGGGCACCATGGCTCCTCCTCCACCATTTACCCATCACTTGAGTTCCTCCTCTCACCAGCAACCCCCTCTCTCCTCTCTCCTCTCAGGAAGGAGTGCCTCGTGAGTTCGTCAGGGAACGATAATACAGAGAATGGGTTACCTGGCTCCAAGGCGGAAGAGAAAGCACCAAAAAAAGTGTGAGCCCTGCTTGGGGCCAAGCAGCCGCCGGGAGCCTCGCTTTCTAATGATGAAACTGATGCCTGAGCCGTGTCCGTGAACCCACGTGCCTGAGACATCTGCTGCTTGGCTCAAACTGTAGTCTTTCCGGGCGGGGAGAAACTGGGGTCCTGTCCAGCCTGCCCCACCCCTTCCCCCCCCAGGGCTCCCCAGGGACAAGGGCTGGCCAAGGGAGGGGCCCTGTGGAAGGTTCAGGAAAGGAAAGGAGGGGCTGGAGCGGTGTGGAGGGCCGGTCCCCCGACACCTGGGTAGATGGTCTCCTTCAGTGTCCCCACCCTGGACAGGGAATGCCTTGGTTTTCCTCCCGATGTCTCTTTGTGAGAGACTTGGGGGGTTGGTGAGGGCTGCCCCAGTAGCTGGACCCTGAGGGTGGAGGACTAACCCTTCTACGGTGGGAGTGGCCAGAGGACTCTGTATAGGATCCGAGGGTGGGAGGCTGCTGGAGGGGTCCTACAGTGAGAGGCTTTGATGGATTCCTGC
>NW_006783618.1:1386637-1399690 GCF_000442215.2 Lipotes vexillifer
CCTGCTGCCCCACGTCCCTCTAGTGAGGAACTCCCCTTTCCCCCCACCCCTGGGTGCCTGCCTGCCTGTCTTGGTTCTGCCCCCACCCCCAGACCCCAAGCTGCTCAGTCTCTGAACCCTCCCAGCTAGGACTGCCACCTTGGTCTTGGGGGGTCCTAGCCCACCTAGTCTGTTCCTCTGATCTCTGGGCCCTGAGGGCTCATGCAGGGGTCCCTCAGGCCTTCCCAGAGCACTGGGGCGCCACCTACACCTTTCCTAGTATTTCTCCTTGGGGGATCAGGGCTGCAGAGGTGGGCCTCTTGGCCACGGAACGCTCACCCCAGCCCTGCCAACGCTGGCTGCCCCTTCTCCTCGGCATGGCAGGACCATGGCCACTGCTGGGAGCTCGCAGCCAGCTCCGCCCTGCTCCTCTTCCCCTGAAGCAGCAGGTGGCGCCATCTTGCTTGAGGAGTCGCTCCTGTGTTCCTCCAGCTTCTCCCTGCCCAGGGGTGTTCATCTCCATCACTGTGTCAAGGCTTGCCTTCACCTCCGGGATCCTGTTGCTTTGGATGAGAGGGCCCTTGGGTTTTCTGGCTGCTTCCTGCTCAGCTGTGCTCCGCTCTCACCCCAGCGTTGGGGAGGTGCAGGGAGAGAGTGCCCACGGTTTTCCTTTGCTTTTCCACGCACTGGTTTGCACACCCCTTGCGTGTGGGGCTAGACTGTGCCTTAGCTCCTGAGTCCTGGCTCATGCGGTCCCTCCCCGCTTCAGCCCCTAGGGAACAGCCAACTCTGGTGGGCCCTGGTGAGGGGTCCCGCTGCCCTCACCCAGGGTCAGGCAGGGGACCAGGGAGCTGGAGTTGTGTCATTAATAGCCCGCTGGCCAGCCACTGAGTCTTGGAGGCGTCTGCCAAGTGCTCCTGTGGGCTCCTTACAGGCCATGCCGTGGTATTGTCCCTGTGGGGTTGGGGAAGTGAGGGGGGCCGGGGCTGTGATCATGGAGGAATCTGCCATCTGCTCCCACCCCCTCGCTCTCTTGTTGAATTTCTGACACTCTGTCCTCTGGGCCCCTGGGAGGGATGAGAGGGGAGTAGCCCCCTTTTCCAAAGTGTATGGGGACTGCCTGAGGACTATCGCTGCCAAAAAGCAGCAGCGAGCGTCCCCAAGGGTGCAGGTTGGGGGAGGGGGAACAGGCGTGCCTGCAGGGCAGCCATGGCTGTGACCTGTGGCCCTTGCCCAGCCTGAGGGACTTGCAGGGTCCCACTGAGATCTGCCTCTGTCCCTTGCGGCCTCCTCCACCCATCCTGGGCTCAGGTTCAGATTTTCCTGGCTTTGGGAGCAGACAGACAAGAGCCACCAGTCATTCGGGAAACTTTGCAGGCCGCCTTCACGCAAAACTGCTTGGTTCTCCTTTCCCAGCGTTAGCATTTGGACGCGCAGAGTGTCTTGGGCTCCTCTTACTCCCTTGAGAGGAAGCCAAGGTGTACAGAGTGGGGGAGAGGAAGAGCATCATAGGCGGGTCGTGCACATTCTCTGGGCTCAGCTTTCCCTATCTATAAAATGGGTGTAATAATACCTACCTCACAGGACTGTTGTGAGGCTTGGCAAGTTTTGGTTTAAAAATCTTTTTTGGCTTGGAAAGGGATCTAGCAGTCCAGGTGTCATAATTGGAGGGATTGTTCCAAATCTGTCCTGTCCTCATCTCTGTGTCCCATCCCCATAGTTCACACACACACGCACGCGCACACACACACGTACACACATTCTCTCTCTTCTCTGTCTCTCTCTTCCCACCCCTCCCCCTTGGAATTATTTTAGTCTTTGTAATGTTAGAACCCTGGCTCTGATGCTTAAAGTTTCCTGTCCATGGCTTTTGTTTGGTGGTTTTCAGTAGAGGTGATTGGGACTGTAGCGGGGACACTTTTGGCTGCCCCAATGCCTGAGGGCTCTACTGGCATTTAATGAAGGTGAGGGCTAAGTATGCTAAACTTAGTCCCCACCACAAACACTGTCCTGCGCCAAGGCCGGGATTATAGCCACGGAGAAACCCTGGCATGAATTTGCCATAGAAGATGTATGGGCAAAGCCATCTTCCCAGGCAGACCCTCAGCAAGTGCAGGTCTCCAGGGGCTGGTGAGGGTGTTTTCAGGACCTGTGGGCTAGAGAGAGCCATTCACAAAGTTGAACTTGGGAGCCTGGACACACGCAGCTATGCTGACACTAAGGTCAGGAGACCGTAGACGAAGCATTTCCCAGCTCCCCGTCCTTGACCCCGCATAGGACCTGAGCATTCCAGGCCTTGAGATTCTCCCGGTGCAGGAATTGAGCAGAAGGTAGCCAGAAGGAAGCTGGGGTGCTGGAGAGGTCTGGGAGAGGGGCCGGTAGAGCTCAGGGAGGGGGTGAGAGCGAGCTCCTGAGATGGGGGCAGCTGAGGGTGTGCCTGGGTGGCGTGCGTGTGTGGAAATGCGTGACTGTGGGGTGGGTGAGCCATGCGTGGACGTCGGGGTATATGGAGGTGTGTGTAAAGGCTGAGTGTGCCTGAGATGGGGGAGGTTCTGCACGTTTCATGAGCCATCTTCCCTGGCCAGAGCTACATCCGTTGGGGCACCTGGAGGCTGAGAAAGGATAAGAGACAGAGGGGGAGATCAGCCGTGCTCCTGGGCTCCATAACGCCGTGACTCCATCTCATTGTCACAGACAGCTGCCATCAGAGTGCTGGGGGGAGGGAGTGCCAGGAGTGGGCACTTCTCTGGGGAAAATCCTACAGCTTGCTTCACTTTGTCCCAGGTGGGAGTCCTTACCCTCCCACCCGATACACAGTGCTTTTGACTATCTTATGCATGGTTTATTCCTCTGCCTTGGATGACAATACTCATAGTCAATTTCCTATGTAACTATAGATCGAAACAATGCAGCACAAACGGGCCTTGGGGGGGCCTCAGATCTGCAGGTGCCTCCTGGGAGGCGCAGATGTGCACACACCCAGCACTGACTTGTGTTCAAGCACAGAATGAATGTGATCAGACTGTCTTGCCTTGGCAACATGTTTTGCATTGTAGGGTTTTATCTAGCTTTGCCTTGGATGAAATAAAAATTATGTTTAATAGAAATGGTTTGGGGTTTCTATTTTTGGCTGACTGGAATTTGGGGCCCAGTTTTATTACTTGCCAGCCAAGCCTCAGTCTCCTTGTGTCTGAAACGTTCCCTGCCTTGGTGAGATAACAGATGTAAAAAGTCTAAGGATGTCTGGCATATTCACAGGCATTCAGGTCGTATTAGTGCTAATAGAACTTCTCTGGAGAAGCTGCAAAGATGGGCCTCTAATACTGGAATCGTTGCCAGGGCCCTCCCTGTACCGATGACCTTGGCAATGATTCTGGTACCACTAAATATCATCACACCCCCTTCCCCAGGCCCTTCCACCCCAGGTTAACATTTATATCCAGGTGAAATCTGTTTCAAATGTACAAGGTAAACCTTAAAGAGGAAAAGCACAAAACAATTTACTGACTGGCGTATGTGGGCACACTGAGCCCTGCTTGGCTTCCCTCCAGTTTGCTGTTTTAGGGGACAAGCTATCTGGGGGGGTGAGGGAGGGAGGAAGTTTAGGCTTATACCCCAGGAATGACTCTACCCATATGCACATTTCATATTGTCCATCTTAAGTCATTTGAACGTAGATTAACCAAGCACTCATGCCTTCTTTCCAGCTGCTGGGCACAAGGCCAGGCTGGGAAAGAATTGGGACTATGCATGCGTGTGTGTGTGTGTGTGTGTGTGTGTGTGTGTGTGTGTGTGTGTGTGTGAGTGTGTGCTTATAATCATGGATTTTATCATACCACACTTTCTTACCATACCATATCCTTCTCTTCAATGGATTCACCTAAGACTGCATCTCAAAGGGTTTCAAACACTAAGTCCTCAAAGATCTTGTTAAAAGACTCTTCCTCCTCAATCAAGGGCCCCAGCAGCACAGAAGTCTGTGAGGTCCTCAGTTTCAGCTTATGTCCCTGACAGCACTCTTTTCTGAGCCCTCAGCTAAAGTACCTGCTCTGTGCTCTCACCCTGAATGGACTCATCACCTGGATCCCCACGCCACTACTCACCTGTCTTCAGGTACAGCTTGTGGCCTGGGACCTCCTGCCAGCTTATCATCAGCTATAGACCTGTTGGATATTGAAGTTTCCTGGTCCATGTCTGAGTTTATAACACTCTTGGAATGCTGTTCATTGAACGTGCTGTTCTCCATGTAAGGATCAGTCCCAAAGTCTGGGTAGGTTCCCATCATTGCTGTTTCATCCCTACTTCCTCTCCCCATTCAACTGTCATCATAATGGATAGATAAACAATTGTGTCAAAACCAAATTAGGAACTGGGACTGTCCTGGGCAAACCTGGACATACGGTCACCCAGTTAAGGCCATACTGACTCAACTAGGACAAAAATACACATAAATTATGTGTTCTTAATTTGAGCTGGTAGCAGGCACAGAGACCAGATGGACTTATTCTGAACTAGATGCTCTGCTAGATGCTGGTATTACTAAAATGGGCTAAATATTGACCATACTCTCAGGGAGCTTCTAGTCTCCTGTGATGGAAATAGAAAACTTTTAACACGATGCAAGTTTGCTTCTCACTTGTGGGTCTCCTGTCCAGGCTGCTTTCCACATCTCACTTGGAGGCGCATCTTACTTTGTGGCTCTGCCCTCCTCTGGGTCCTTGGAGCCTTCTCCATGCAGGTGGTGGATGAGAAAGGTGAGAATGAAGATGGTGTGTTGGAAGGTTTATGGGTCAGGCCTGGGAGAGGACCGCGTCATTCCGCCCACA
The DNA here is from genome assembly GCF_000442215.2 of Lipotes vexillifer. Lineage (NCBI taxonomy): Eukaryota > Metazoa > Chordata > Mammalia > Artiodactyla > Lipotidae > Lipotes > Lipotes vexillifer. The sequence continues at coordinate 1,391,443 of NW_006783618.1, forward strand.
TGCTCCTCCACAGGCAGGCTGGGAAATGTAGTTGCTGGGTGCCCAGGAGAAAGCAAAATGCGTTTTGGGGAGCACAGAGCAGCCTGTGAGATGACAGGGGTTCAGGTAGCTGCAGGAGGTTCAGCTGCGGCTGCAGCCCCGATGGTGTGGTGGGGACTGGAGATGGCGGGAGCAGGGCGGCAGGCAGCATAGGCAAGGCCCCGATCCTGTGGGGCTTCCAGGCCATGCCAGAAGGTTCACATTGTATTTTGTAGGCCATGGGGAGCCACTGGAAGATTTTAGCAGGGGAGAGACAGGACTGAGCTCGAGAGGGCAAGACAGGAGACAGTGAGCGTTGTGCTGCTGATTTGGTTGCCCAGGCAAGAGATGGTGGCAGAAAAGGGGTGGAGAGCAGTGCAAGGGTTGCAATAATCAGGGGAGTAGAATATACAGAGCTCGATTTTAGGGGGCTAGGAGAAGACGGTGCCAAGGATGGCTTCTAAGCTCCTCTTGCAACGAGCGGGTACTTCGAGGTAAGTTTGCCCTGAAAGGGAGTGGAGGGGAAGGGCGTATTGGGCGTAATGTGCATTTATGGAAGCGGTGAGTGTGCCCCCAGGATACCAGGATAGTAGACAGTTGTAAATAAGAGTCTAGGACTTAGGAGTAAATGGTCTGTTCGGACCATGGGGAAGGTGGGCTCATCTAGGGAATTTTGCACTCTGACACTCAGTGGCTGGTTGAAGGAAGGGGAGGCCATAAGGGTGCGATGAGGGCAAGGCCAAGTGATGCCTTTGAGGTCAAGGTAGCAAGGAATGTTAAGAACAGAGTGGCCATCGCTAAGTTAAGGATCAGTCCTTATGAAGGTCATTGGTGACCCCAGTGAGCCCAGCACAGTGGAAGGGGAGGGCCAGGTGGCAGAGGCAGAAGGAGCCGGATTCCAGGGTGTGGAGGAGTCAGTGGGAGGCACTGGCACATGAGGTTATAATTTCAGGTGACTTGGCTTTGAAGGACAGAAAAGGCATTGGCCCAGGTAGGAAGGAGGATGGATGGTTTTCTTCTTAAGATGGAAGAAATAAAAGCAGGGTTAAATGCCGCTGGGGAAGAGGTGGTGGAGAGGGAAAGCCTGCCTTAGCTGATAGGCAGCAAGAGTCCTTTTGGGTAGACCTGAGGGGATGGGACCCAGAGGCCAGGTGGGATGACTGGCTTTAGACAGGGGGGTCAACCCTCTGCCACCACGACAGGGAAAGGAGGTCAGGTGGAAATAAAGGCTGGTAAACTGGTGTGTGGGGCGGTGGAGGGGTGGGGTGGGGGTGAGGCAAGAGATTGAGGGACTTTGCCTCATGGTCTCTGGTTCCTACTAAGTTACCGGGTCACGTCATTCGCAGAGCAGACTTGAGATTGAAGCCGGAGACAGCTCAGGACCCTCCCAATCCAGGGCCCCAGGCATCTGGCCAGTCCCTTCCCCGCATTCTATTTGTACCTGTACACACTGTAACAGGAGCAGCACACACGGTGGGAGGGAGGGAGGGTGTGCTGTCAGCTCAGGGCTTAAACAAAGCCCCCGACGTGCTAACAGGTACGATGGGGGGTCCCCTTCTACTGCCTGAGTGCAAGTATGGAGAAGAACAATCCCGGATTTAGAATCCAGGGACCTGGGTTCAAGTTCTCACTCTATCGTTCACCAGTAATGGCCTTGGGCACCACTTAACCTCTCTGAGCCTTGGTTCCGTAACCTGCAAATGGGGATGTTTACACCTGCCACTGGTGTTCTTGTGAGGATTGAAGGAGACTGTAGGTGTGAAATACTTTAAAAACTACAAAGTGCTGGTCATAAATGTAAGTAGTTTCCAAGGCAGGTAACAGCTTCCACAAGCATCTCCATACTTAGAAAGGGCTGCCCAAGGCAAGGCCCCATCTATGCATCGCCAGTGGGATGGAAGGCGAGCTCAGGTGTGGCCTTGCTGAGCACACCCTCGTGTTCCTGGTAAGGAGAGGCTGTCAGCGGAGTGGGGCAGACCTGGGAAGGGAGGGCTGTGTGTTGAGAAATGACTTCCTGGCAGACAGGAGCATATTAACTGTTCAAAACCAAATTCCTGATCTCGCCTCATTCCTCCCAGTCTTCCTTATTCACCCAGTCGTTCGAGCCCCAAATGGTAGACTCTACCATGACTCCTTAGTTTCTCTCACACCTGAATCCCTTTTACCAGCAAATCGCATCGGCTTTGTGTTCAGAATACATCCTGAACTCCGTGACCTTTCACCACCGCCGTCCCTGCAGTTATGGACAGGCCACCGATGGCTCTCGCCTGGTCTTCCTGCTGTTGCCCTTGCCCTTAGTCTAGACTCCAGAGCGATCCTTTCAAAACAAAATTAGGTGATGTCATCTCTGTTTCCAGCTAAGACGGAGTCTTAGGGGCCATTTACCTTTCTACTTCAGAGAACTAAAAAACTGCGGAAAATATATGATATGGTGGTTTTCATCATAGGACAAAAGGGAGTGGAGGACGAAGATTCCTGAGAGGGAGAAACAAATGAGCCCTTCTATTGGCCCACTTTCCTGCCTGGAGAGAACTTCCAGGCCACAATGTAGGGAGGGGGACCCAGGCTAAGCCCTGCATTGTCCCTGAGTTGATGAGAGGAGCTGAGAATCTGGGAAAACTAAGTGGGTTAGAATTTGTGGGTTTTCCTGAGTCTCCAGCTGAGAACTGATAGTTGGGTGTGTGAGGAAACTACCTGAGGCCAGGGAGAGAACAAGCAGAAAGGATTAGGGGAAACACTTGCTGGAGCTGACACAAGGCAGTCTTTCATCTAGGGCCCATCTCACCCACTACGGAGGCGATATCCTTTGAACCTCCTCCCTTATCTGCCAGGAGTCATGAAGTTTTCCACTCTAGCTGGCGGCCATGATCCTCTTCCTGGCCCTGTTAAGAGCTCCAGGGATTGTTCCAACCAGTCCTTCTGGTGGTTCTTCCTCACCCTTAGGTGGTTCACACACACACACACACACACACACACACACACACACACACACACACACGGTTTGGTCAGATACCAAAGGCCTGAGGGCGCCGTCTACAGCTCTCCGGAGCTTTCCCTCTGGGAAGTTCTCTCTCCTCCAGGACTTGGCAAGGTGAACCCCCTCTGCCTCCTGGATTTCAGCAGGTTGCTAGCCTCTGCCTGAGCCCTCCTCCCCTGTGCTCCGCAGTCGTAGGGCTCACTTCGTTGGTTTCTCCTCTCTCGGGGATCACTGTCCTGTGCTGCCTGATGTCTTATGTCTGAAAACCATTCTGTATATTTTTTCCCCCCAGATTTTTAGTTGTTTCAGATAGGAGAGTAAATCCATTTCCTCCCACTCCATCTCTGTCAGAAGAAATGCATGGAAGCATATGATGACACAAAAACCTGTACAAAGATGTTTATAGAGATTTGATTTTGTCATTGCCATAAACAAGAAACAGTCTAAATGTCCTTCACCTGGTGAATGGATGAACAAACTGTCACATCCATACAGTGGAATACTTTTCAGTAATCAAAAGTTCCGTATACTTTTGGATGGATGAATCTCAAGTGCATTACGTTAAGTGAAAGAATTCAGACTTAAGAGGGCACCTACTCTGTAGTTCCATTTAAGTGACAGCCTGGAGGAAGCAAATCCATAGGGACAGAAAACAGATCAGTGGCTGCCCATGGCTATAGGTGGGTGTGGGGAAGGCCACAGAGGGCAAGGGAGACTTTTGGGGGGTGATAGAGCTATGGTTGCGTGCTTGCACACATTTGTCAAAACTGGCAGACCTCTACACTAAAAACGGTGAAGTTTACTTTCTGTAAATGACATCTTAAAAAATTATAAAAAAATTAGATGATGTCACTCTTTTCCTCAGAACCTCCCAATTTGTCTTACTCATTCCTCACAATGGCCTAGAAGGCCTTACTGTTCTGATCCCTGTTGCCTCTTTGATATCTTCTTTTCCTAACACTCTCCTGCTGACTCATCCCATGCTAGCATCATTGTTCTTGCTGTTCCTCAAACGTTGGCCTCCTCCTGTCTCAGGACCTTTGCACATGCTGTTTCTGTACTAGAATGCTCTTCCCCCAGATATCCACAGGTTTCATTGTCCTATTTCTTTTTTACTGGCCATGCACTGGCTTGCAGGATCCTAGTTCTCCGACCAGGGATCGAACCTGGGGCCACAGTAGTGAGATCGCTGAGTCCTAACCACTGGACTGCCAGGGAACTCCCCATCATTCTCCTATTTCAATCAGGTCTCTGTTGAAATGCCATCTCCTCAGAGAAGACTCCCCTGGCTATCTTACCTACAATAACATCCTCCACAGCTCAGACACTGTCTTCTTATCCTGCTTTATTTTTTTTCAAAGCGCAGACATATATTTGTTTACTTGCTTATTGCATATCTTCTCTAACTAGGGGGTAAACCCCATGGGAGCAGAGGCTGTGTCTATTCTCTGGGGAAAATCTAGACTTTCCCTTCTTTCCTTGAAGGAATGGGATCCTCAGAGGCCGGGGAGTACCCAGGGGGAGGGCAGCCCCATGGGGTTCAGAATGGACTGTGAGGTCAGCTGTCTGGGCCCCTGACTTCACCAGGCAACGCATCTGTAGATGCCTTTCAGTTGGACCACAGGAAGGACAGGAGTTGTGGGCCCTGGATACTAAAATGTGGTCTGCAGACAAGCAGCATAAGCACCGCCAGGGAGCTTGTTAGAAATGCAGCATTTCAGGCTCCACCTCCAAGCTACTGAATCAGAATTTGCACTGAGACACACTTCCCAGGTGATTTCTGTGCAAGTTTGAGTCCCTAGCCCAAACCCCATCCTTTCCCTGGGCACTGTCTGCAGGAGGGTGAGAAATGCCAGGGTTTGTCCTGCCCTTGATCTCCTCTTCTTTTGGGTGTAAAAGGGCCTTAAGCAGTGAGTGTGGAGGCCTGTGCGAGGATGCGAGGGAGACCCCAGCTCTGTGTAATCATGACTAAAGCAAGTACTGATCTGGTTCCTGAGTTGCTAGTCACCTTCCTACAACATATTCACATCTTGTTACACTCCTGGAAGGCAGGTATAAAACCCCCTTTTACTGATGATAAAACCAAAGCATTGAGAAGCTAAAAAAATTTCCCACAGACAGGTAAGTATTAGGTAGCAGAATTTAAATTCAGTAAAATTTGAAAAACGAACAAGTAGTCAACCATTTATGGACGTTCGTAAGTAGTAATAATAATAATGATAATCATTAACATATACTGAGTGCTTGTTGGGCCAGGCCTGTCTCTGAGTACTTTGCATGTGTGCACTAAGTCATTTTGAGACAGGCTGGGTCCTCGGACCTAGGACTCTTTACTGGGGTGCTTGCACCTGGACAATGGGGTCCTCGAGCAACAGAATACAAAGAAACTATATGGGACTAAAAATAACTGCATGCATGTGCAGTTGGGGCAAAGTATGAAGGATAAGATACAAAAAGGCCGCAAACCAACTGCCACTTCCAAGGTGACGGGAGCAAAAGCAGGGTACTACACAGTGTGGGCAGACCACCTAAGCCCCCCCTCTGGCCCAACCCACAAGTCTCCCCCCACCCTCACCCCATTTAAGGAACCAGCTTGCCACCCCCCCGCCCCAGGCAGCGAGCAGGGTCACCTGTTACTTGTTTTTGCTCCCTAGGGCTGGAGCATGAGCCCCAATAAAGCCTTCCTGAATTCCTCATATGGCCTCTTATCAATTTCCAGGGACCCAGGTTTGGTAACAATTTAACCCTCACAGCAACCCTATGAGGGAAGAGCCATTATTATTAGTCCCATTTTACAGATGAGGAAATGGAGACACAGAGATATTAAGTATTTGTATAGAAAAGAGTCTGGAAAGATACACATCCAACTGAGATCAGTGGTTGCCTCTGATGAGGGGGATTGGGGATTGGGCTGGAAATTGAAGATGAAACTTTAACTCGTTATTTATTTTAATGAATTCACTTATTTATTTATGGCTGCGTTGGGTCTTGTTGCTGAGCGCAGACTTTCTCTAGCTGTGGCGAGCAGGGGCTGCTCTTTGTTGCAGTGTGTGGGCTTCTCATTGCGGTGGCATCTCTTGTTGTGGAGCACGGGCTCTAGGTGCGTGGGCTTCAGTAGTTGTGGTGCGTGGGCTCAGTAGTTCTGGCTCACGGGCTCTAGAGCACAGGCTCGGTAGTCATGGCGCACGGGCTTAGTTGCTCCGCGGCATGTGGGATCTTCACAGACCAGGGCTCGAACCCGTGTCCCCTGCATTGGCAGGCGGATTCTTAACCACTGTGCCACCAGGGAAGCCCCGTTATTTATTTTAAAAAATTTTAATTTATTTTTTAAATGAAGTGTAGTTGATTTACAATGTTGTGTTAATTTCTGCTGTTGTGTTAATTACAGCAAAGTGATTCAGTTATACATAAACATGCACTCTTTTTTATATTCTTTGCCATTATGGTTTATCACAGGATTAAAAATTTTTTTATTTACTTATTTTGGCTGCACCAGGTCTTAGCTGTGGCATGTGGGATCTTTAGTTGCAGCATGCAGACTTCTTAGTTGCGGCATGTGGACTCTTAGTTGTGACATGCATCTGGGATCTAGTTCTCCCACCAGGGATCAAACCCGGGCCCCCTGCATCGGGAGCACGGAGTCTTACCCACTGGACCACCAGGGAAGTCCCTATCACAGGGTATTGAATATAGTTCCCTGTGCTATACAGTAGGACCTTGTTGTTTATCCATTCTATTTATAATAGTTTGCATCTGCTAATCCCAAACCTCCCACCCCATCCCTCCTCCACGCCCCCGTCCCACCTTGGCAACCACAAATCTGTTCTCTATGTCTGTGTTTAACTCTTTACTTTTACTTTTCAGTGTTGTTGGAATTTTTATAACTATATAATACATTCGTAATAAACACACACACACAGTTTTTTTTTTTTTTTTTTTTTTGCGGTATGCGGGCCCCTCGCTGTCGTGGCCTCTCCCATTGTGGAGCACAGGCTCCGGATGCGCAGGCTCAGCAGCCATGGCTCACGGGCCCAGCTGCTCCGCGGCACGTGGGATCTTCCCGGACCGGGGCACGAACCCGTGTCCCCTGCACCGGCAGGCGGACCCTCAACCACTGCGCCACCAGGGAAGCCCAACACACACACAGTTTTGAGTCAAGGTGTGCTTGCCTCTAAAGCCCAGATTCTTTTCTCCTCACTACAACGTCATCACACGTCTCTCCTTTCAACTTCCCATTCTGTCTTTCTCTCTCACACTGTTCTCTGGACGCAGGGCTTCTTCCTGTCCCTTCCTTTGTCATTGCTGTTCCCTCTAGCTACGCTCACCTCCTGGAATGGGTACAGCCTATTTGGTCTCCAGCTCTATTTCAGACGTCACTGTCCCTGGCATTTGCACACACCTGTATTAGAGTGCTTCCCACTCCATCCTTAAATTCTCCCCTACCACGCTAACGGGCTGGGCTGCGTCCTCACCCACCTCCAGGTGCCTCTGCCAGTTCCTGGCCCACGTTCGCACTCAGTGCTCCATCGTGGTCCCTGTAATGGCTTGCTTTTAGGTGGGGACCTTCTCGTGGAGATAGCTCTGGACTGGATCTGGGAGCACCAGACCAGTACTCCTGCGTCAGGCTTAGCTTTCTGGGATTCAGTTCCCTTCCTTCCTTGTGGGAAGGAGGCGGGTCTTTTCTCCCACCAACCCCCTCACCACACCCTCCCTTTCAGAGATGGTGAGGGTCAGCTGTGAGAGTCTCCGTGTTAGTCACGTTACAACTTCCTGGTTCTCTTTTGATCCCTCCGCCCCCTTTCTCTGGAACCACCTGTACTCTGAGTGTCGAGTGCAAAGGTCGTCCCATCCCCGCACAAATCCAGGTCGTAAAGAGCACAAGTACTTTCAGATTAGCTGCTGAATGTCATCCTAAAACATTCTATGGGTACGTGCATGTGTCTGTGTACATATATGTTTTTCATTATCATTCTATTTTAAGTAAATTTGTCCTTATAATTTCTGCTTTGACCTATGAATTATTTAGAAGTGCTGTTAATATCACATATGCATTTTACCTTTAAAAAATTATTGTTTGCTGTTGTCTCATAACTTAATAGCATTGCAATCAGAGAGCTTAATCAGTTTGATAGTCTTAGACCAGGTTTCTTAGAAAACTTAAGTTGTCTAAGTTAAACTTAATCTTAACACTTTATTATGGGGTTCAATCCCAGGGAAGCAGGCATTAGGGAGAAAGGGCTGAGAAGCAGGGAA
>NW_006783618.1:1399700-1407275 GCF_000442215.2 Lipotes vexillifer
GAAAGAGAGAAAGGTGATGTGATACGGAGCTGACCACAGCTGGCTCAGCAACACGCAGCTGGTTGCTGAATCACAGGGACTGTCTCTGGGGAACTAGGGCTTCTCTGAATAATTTCATTTTGGGGAAGAAGGTAGAATAATTTATCTGCTGGCCCCTTCCTGTCTCCTGTTTCCCATTATTCAATATTTATCCCAAAGACAATAATTTCCATGTTTTGTTAGTCTTTTCAGGGAGCCCTGGGGAAGCAGAGCCTTGTGGGTACAGTCTGCTGGCTCTAGGTGCTGGTGGGTACAATGAAGACCACCCAAGCCAAAGCCCAGCCCTGGCCCCAGGGGAGATGGAGACCAATGTGGTGTTAGGAGAAGAGGTGGTGGCAGTTACCAGGGCTTTGGAACCAGGGGAATGAAAGGGGCCAGTACTGGGGCCACCCAGGGCAGGAAGCCAGGTCAGCGACTACATCCTGGAGGTGAGTGGATGGGGAATGCAGGCAAGGCTGATCAGAAATTGATGGGAGCACAAAACTGGGTGTATCCATACTGCTTTTGAAATGCGTTGAGACTTACTTTATGGACTAGTATGTAGTTAATTTTTTTTATAAATGTGCTTGAGAAGGATGCTTATTTTCTAAGTATTGTGTGCAAGTTTCTACACATGTCTATTAATCAAGCATACTAAGGATGTTGTTTAATTGTCTATACTAATATTTTACCTGTTTGACCTAACAATCATTGAGAGAAGTGTGCTAAAAGTTTGCTCTATGATGGTGGATTTATCAATATCTCCTTGTAGTTCTATCAGTTTTTGAGACTATTTTAAAACTGTGTTTATACAAGTTAAAAAAACCTATTTACTGAGAAAAAATTCAGATATACAGAAAAGTAGAAAAATAATAAATATCCAACACCTAGATTTTGTACTTCTTGACATTTTGCTATCTTAGCTTCAACTGTTTTTTTTTTTTTTACATCTTTATTGGAGTATAATTGCTTTACAATGGTGTGTTAGTTTCTGCTTTATAACAAAGTGAATCAGTTATACATATACATATGTTCCCATATCTCTTCCCTCTTGCGTCTCCCTCCCTCCCACCCTCCCTATCCCACCCCTCCAGGAAGTCACAAAGCACCGAGCTGATCTCCCTGTGCTATGCGGCTGCTTCCCATTAGCTATCTACCTTACGTTTGGTAGTGTATATATGTCCATGCCTCTCTCGTGCTTTGTCACAGCTTACCCTTCCCCCTCCCCATATCCTCAAGTCCATTCTCTAGAAGGTCTGTGTCTTTATTCCTGTCTTAACCCCTAGGTTCTTCATGACATTTTTTTCCCCTTAAATTCCATATATATGTGTTACCATACAGTATTTGTCTTTCTCTTTCTGACTTACTTCACTCTGTATGACAGACTCTAGGTCTATCCACCTCATTACAAATAGCTCAATTTCGTTTCTTTTTATGGCTGAGTAATATTCCATTGTATATATGTGCCACATCTTCTTTATCCATTCATCCGATGATGGACACTTAGGTTGTTTCCATCTCCAGGCTATTGTAAATAGAGCTGCAATGAACATTTTGGTACATGACTCTTTTTGAATTATGGTTTTCTCAGGGTATATGCCCAGTAGTGGGATTGCTGGGTCATATGGTAGTTCTATTTGTAGTTTTTTAAGGACCCTCCATACTGTTCTCCATAGTGGCTGTATCAGTTTACCTTCCCACCAACGGTGCAAGAGGGTTCCCTTTCCTCCACACCATCTCCAGCATTTATTGTTTGCAGATTTTTTGATGATGGCCAATCTGACTGGTGTGAGATGATATCTCGTTGTAGTTTTGGTTTGCATTTCTCTAATGATTAATGATGTTGAGCATTCTTTCATGTGTTTGTTGGCAGTCTGTATATCTTCTTTGGAGAAATGTCTATTTAGGTCTTCTGCCCATTTTTGGATTGGGTTGTTTATTTTTTTGTTATTGAGCTGCATGAGCTGCCTGTAAATTTTAGAGATTAATCCTTTGTCAGTTGATTCATTTGCAAATATTTTCTCCCATTCTGAGGGCTGTCTTTTGGTCTTGTTTATGGTTTCCTTTGCTGTGCAAAAGCTTTGAAGTTTCATTAGGTCCCATTTGTTTATTTTTGTTTTTATCTCCATTACTCTAGGAGATGGGTCAAGAAGGATCTTGCTGTGATTTATGTCATAGAGTGTTCTGCCTATGTTTTCCTCTAAGAGTTTGATAGTTTCTGGCCTTACATTTAGGTCTTTAATCCATTTTGAGCTTATTTTTGTGTATGGTGTTAGGGAGTGATCTAATCTCATACTTTTACATGTACCTGTCCAGTTTTCCCAGCACCACTTATTGAAGAGGCTGTCCTTTCTCCACTGTACGTTCCTGCCACCTTTATCAAAGATAAGGTGTCCATATGTGCGTGGGTTTATCTCTGGGCTTTCTATCCTATTCCATTGATCTATCTTTCTGTTTTTGTGCCAGTACCATACTGTCTTGATTACTGTAGCTTTGTAGTATAGTCTGAAGTCAGGCAGCCTGATTCCTCCAGCTCCATTTTTTGTTCTCAAGATTGCTTTGGCTATTCGGGGTCTTTTGTGTTTCCATACAAATTGTGAAATTTTTTGTTCTAGTTCTGTGAAAAATGCCAGTGGTAGTTTGATAGGGATTGCATTGAATCTATAGATTGCTTTGGGAAGTAGAGTCATTTTCACAATGTTGATTCTTCCAATCCAAGAACATGGTATATCTCTCCATCTGTTTGTATCATCTTTAATTTCTTTCATCAGTGTCTTATAATTTTCTGCATACAGGTCTTTTGTCTCCTTAGGTAGGTTTATTCCTAGATATTTTATTCTTTTTGTTGCAATGGTAAATGGGAGTGTTTTCTTGATTTCACTTTCAGATTTTTCATCATTAGTATATAGGAATGCCAGAGATTTCTGTGCATTAATTTTGTATCCTGCTACTTTACCAAATTCATTGATTAGCTCTAGTAGTTTTCTGGTAGCATCTTTAGGATTCTCTATGTATAGTATCATGTCATCTGCAAACAGTGACAGCTTTACTTCTTCTTTTCCGATTTGGATTCCTTTTATTTCCTTTTCTTCTCTGATTGCTGTGGCTAAAACTTCCAAAACTATGTTGAATAAGAGTGGTGAGAGTGGGCAACCTTGTCTTGTTCCTGACCTTAGTGGAAATGCTTTCAGTTTTTCGCCATTGAGGATGATGTTGGCTGTGGGCTTGTCATATACGGCCTTTATTATATTGAGGAAAGTTCCCTCTACACCTACTTTCTGCAGGGTTTTTATCATAAATGGGTGTTGAATTTTGTCAAAAGCTTTCTCTGCATCTATTGAGATGATCATATGGTTTTTCTCCTTCAATTTGTTAATATGGTTAATCACATTGATAGATTTGCGTATATTGAAGAATCCTTGCATTCCTGGAATAAACCCCACTTGATCATGGTGTATGATCCTTTTAATGTGCTGTTGGATTCTGTTTGCTAGTATTTTGTTGAGGATTTTTGCATCTATGTTCATCAGTGATATTGGCCTGTAGTTTTCTTTCTTTGTGACATCCTTGTCTGGTTTTGGTATCAAGGTGATGGTGGCCTCGTAGAATGAGTTTGGGAGTGTTCCTCCCTCTGCTATATTTTGGAAGAGTTTGAGAAGAATAGGTGTTAGCTCTTCTCTAAATGTTTGATAGAATTCGCCTGTGAAGCCATCTGGTCCTGGGCTTTTGTTTGTTGGAAGATTTTTAATCACAGTTTCAATTTCAGTGTTTGTGATTGGTCTGTTCATATTTTCTATTTCTTCCTGATTCAGTCTTGGCAGTTTGTGCATTTCTAAGAATTTGTCCATTTCTTCCAGATTGTCCATTTTATTGGCATAGAGTTGCTTGTAGTAATCCCTCATGATTTTTTGTATTTCTGCAGTGTCAGTTGTTACTTCTCCTTTTTCATTTCTGATTCTATTGATTTGAGTCTTCTCCCTTATTTTCTTGATGAGTCTGGCTAATGGTTTATCAATTTTGTTAATCTTCTCAAAGAACCAGCTTTTAGTTTTATTGATCTTTGCTATTGTTTCCTTCATTTCTTTTTCATTTATTTCTGATCTGATTTTTATGATTTCTTTCCTTCTGCTAACTCTGGGGTTTTTTTGTTCTTCTTTCTCTAATTGCTTGAGGTGCAAGGTTAGGTTGTTTATTCGAGATGTTTCCTGCTTCTTAAGGTGGGCTTGTATTGCTATAAACTTCCCTCTTAGAACTGCTTTTGCTGCATCCCATAGGTTTTGGGTCGTTGTATCTCCATTGTCATTTGTTTCTAGGTATTTTTTAATTTCCTCTTTGATTTCTTCAGTGATCACTTCGTTACTAAGTAGTGTATTGTTTAGCCTCCATGTGTTTGTATTTTTTACTGCTCTTTTCCTATAATTGATATCTAATCTCATGGCGTTGTGGTCGGAAAAGATACTTGATATAATTTCAATTTTCTTAAATTTACCAAGGCTTGATTTGTGACCCAAGATATGATCTATCCTGGAGAATGTTCCATGAGCACTTGAGAAAAATGTGTATTCTGTTGTTTTTGGATGGAGTGTCCTATAAATATCAATTAAGTCCATCCTGTTTAATGTATCATTTAAAGCTTGTGTTTCCTTATTTATTTTCATTTTGGATGATCTGTCCATTGGTGAAAGTGGGGTGTTGAAGTCCCCTACTATGAATGTGTTACTGTCGATTTCCCCTTTTATGGCTGCTAGTTTTTGCCTTATGTATTGAGGTGCTCCTATGTTGGGTGCATAAATATTTACAATTGTTATATCTTCTTCTTGGATCGATCCCTTAATCATTATGTAGTGTCCTTCTTTGTCTCTTCTGATAGTCCTTATTTTAAAGTCTATTTTGTCTGATATGAGAATTGCTACTCCAGCTTTCTTTTGGTTTCCATTTGCATGAAATATCTTTTTCCATCCCCTTACTTTCAGGTTGTATGTGTCTCTAGGTCTGAAGTGGGTCTCTTGTAGGCAGCAAATATATAGGTTTTGTTTTTGTATCCACTCAGCTAATCTGTGTCTTTTGGTGGGAGCATTTAGTTTATTTACATTTAAGGTAATTATCGATATATATGTTCCTATTCCCATTTTCTTAATTGTTTTGGGTTCGTTATTGTAGGTCTTTTCCTTCTCTTGTGTTTCTTGTCTAGAGAAGTTCCTTTAGCAGTTGTTGTAAAGCTGGTTTGATGGTGCTGAACTCTCTCAGCTTTTGCTTGTCTGTAAAGGTTTTAATTTCTCCATCAAATCTGAATGAGATCCTTGCTGGGTAGAGTAATCTTGGTTGCAGGTTTTTCTCCTTCATCACTTTAAATATGTCCTGCCAGTCCCTTCTGGCTTGCAGAGTTTCTTCTGAAAGATCAGCTGTTAACCTTATGGGGATTCCCTTGTGTGTTATTTGTTGTTTTTCCCTTGCTGCTTTTAATATGTTTTCTTTGTATTTAATTTTGGACAGTTTGATTAATATGTGTCTTGGCATATTTCTCCTTGGATTTATCCTGTATGGGACTCTCTGTGCTTCCTGGACTTGATTAACTATTTCCTTTCCCATATTAGGGAAGTTTTCAACTATAATCTCTTCAAATATTTTCTCAGTCCCTTTCTTCTTCTCTTCTTCTTCTGGAACCCCTATAATTCGAAGGTTGGTGCAGTTAATGTTGTCCCAGAGGTCTCTGAGACTGTCCTCAGTTCTTTTCATTCTTTCTTCTTTATTCTGCTCTGTGGTAGTTATTTCCACTATTTTTTCTTCCAGGTCATTTATCCTTTCTTCTGCCTCAGTTATTCTGCTATTGATCCCATCTAGAGTATTTTTCATTTCATTTATTGTGTTGTTCATCGTTGTTTGTTTCATCTTTAGTTCTTCTAGGTCCTTGTTAAATGTTTCTTGCATTTTGTCTATTGTATTTCCAAGATTTTGGATCATCTTTACTATCATTATTCTGAATTCTTTTTCAGGTAGACTGCCTATTTCCTCTTCATTTGTTAGGTCTGGTGGGTTTTTATCTTGCTCCTTCATTTGCTGTGTGTTTTTCTGTCTTCTCATTTATCTTACTGTGTTTGGGGTCTCCTTTTTGCAGGCAGCAGGTTCGTAGTTCCCATTGTTTTTGGTTTCTGTCCCCAGTGGCTAAGGTTGGTTCAGTGGGTTGTGTAGGCTTCCTGGTGGAGGGGACTAGTGCCTGTGTTCTGGTGGATGAGGCTGGATCTTGTCTTTTTGGTGGGCAGGTCCACGTTTGGAGGTGTGTTTTGGGGGTGTCTGTGGACTTATTATGATTTTAGGCAGCCCCTCTGCTAATGGGTGGGGTTGTGTTCCTGTCTTGCTAGCTGTTTGGCATAGGATGTCCAGCACTGTAGCTTGCTCGTCATTGAGTGAAGCTGGGTGCTGGTGTTAAGATGGAGATCTCTGGGAGATTTTCGCCGTTCGATATTATGTGGAGCTGGGAGGTCTCTTGTGGACCACTGTCCTGAAGTTGGCTCTCCCACCTCAGAGGCACAGCACTGACTCCTGGCTGCAACACCAAGAGCCTTTCGTCCACACAGCTCAGAATAAAGGGAGAAAAAGTAGAAAGAAAGAATTAGTAGAAGTATAAAAAAGAAAGAAAGGAGGGAGGGATGGAGGGAGGGAGGGAGCAAGGAAGGAAGGAAGGAGGGAAGGAAGGAAAAAAAGAAGATGAAGTAAAATAAAATAAAGTAAGATAAAATATAATAAAGTTATTAAAATAAAAAATAATTATTAAGAGAAAAAAAGAAAAAAAAATTAAAAAAAAAACGGACCGTAGAACCCTAGGACAAATGGTGGAAGAAAAGCTATACAGACAAAATCTCACACAGAAGCATACACATACACACTCACAAAAGAGGAAAAGGGGAAAAAAATCATAAAACTTGTTCTCAAAGTCCACCTTCTTAATTTGGGATGATTCGTTGTCTATTCATGTATTCCACAGATGCAGGGTACATCAAGTTGATTGTGGAGCTTTAACCAGCTGCTTCTGAGGCTGCTGGGAGAGATTTCCCTTTCTCTTCTTTGTTCTCACAGCTCCCAGGGGCTCAGCTTTGGATTTGGCCCCGCCTCTGCGTGTAGGTCACCGGAGGGCATCTGTTTTTCGCTCAGACAGGACGGGGTTAAAGGAGCCACTGACTCGGGGCCTCTGGCTCACTCAGGCCCGGGGCGGGGGGGGGGGGGGGAGGGAGGGGGACGGAGTGCGGGGCAAGCCTGCAGCGGTAGAGGCCAGCATGATGTTGCAACAGCCTGAGGTGCACCGTGTGTTCTCCCAGGGAAGCTTTCCCTGGATCACAGGACCCTGGCTTTGGTGGGCTGCGCAGGCTCCGGGAGGGGAGGTGTGGATAGTGACCTGTGCTTGTGCACAGGCTTCTTGGTGGCTGCAGTAGTAGCATTAGCGTCTCATGCCCATCTCTGGTGTCTGCGCTGATATCCGTGGCTTGTGCGGGTGTCCAGAGCTTGTTTAGGTGGTGCTCTGAATCCCTTCTCCTTGCGCACTGTGTTACCGTGGTCTTTTGA